>NC_056737.1:896745546-896820546 GCF_019279795.1 Protopterus annectens
AGTCCTTTCATTCCCCTTTTCTTCCAGGGCTTCTCAAAATCTTTACAGGCTATCACAGCAATGTTGTACATCAACAAGCGAGGGGGCATGTTCCTACCTTCCTTGCAAGCTAGCTCTCTAAGTTCAGAATCTAGCTATCCACAGTCAAGAGACTCTTCAAGCTGTATACATGTCTTCAGAGCAAAGTATATTGACAGACTGAGCAGGTCCAAATCGCAGGCTCGTGAGTGGATGCTTCATAGAGGTGTGTTTCTAGAAATTGTCCATCAATGGGATACTGCTCAATAAATGTTTTTGCCTCCCCTTTGAACAGGCAGCTTCCTCTTTTTTGCACAAATGTCTGAAGTCCTCTGGCTTTTAAAGTGGACACCCTATTTTTTTTTTTTTTTTTTGAAGGTGGTGTTTCCCTATGCCTTTCCCTCCCCTTCCTTTGATTCAAAGGATCCTACACAAGATAGAGCAGGGCTCCCTCAAAATTTTGTTGGTGACTTCTTGGCCCAGACAGCAGTGGTTCCCTATTCTTTTGCACCTAGCCAAGGGCAGTCACCACAAGTAACCTCACAGGGTAGACTTAAGACAAGGGGTCTCGCATACATCATCAGTTGTCTATTTTTCAACTGACATTGTGGATGATAGGGTTTCAATCCTTTTTAGACACCTTTTTCTGAAGAAGTGCTTAGGGTTCTGCAGGATGCTGAAGTACTGTGTCCAAATGGAAGAGATTTTCTGTTTGGTGCCTTGCTTGTGACCAGGATCAACTTTCTGTGGAGAGCCCTCTGATTCTCTCTCATTTTTCTGAATAGTTCCATGCTGGGTTACGATGATCTTCTGTTAAACCTCACCTTTTAGCTATTTCTGCTAGTCTCCCATTAACTCCTCCTCTAGGTTTGAGGTTAAGCAATTTCTTAAAGGAGTCCTTTATATCAGACCTCCAAGGAAGCCTATTCCACCTTCCTGGGACCTTAATTCTGTTCCTGAAAAACTGACTCGGGCTCCTTTTGATCCTCCAGCTTCAGCTTCCTTACAACATTGCACATGGAAGACTGTTCTTCTTTTGGCCCTTACATCAGCAGAGTGTCTGAACTCCAGACTGTTATGGCTGTTGCTCCTTTTTTGTTTTGTTTTTCATAGGGACAGGGTATCCGTACTAATCCTCCTTTTATGCCCAAGGTAATTAATGAATTGTCTCTTAATCAGGTTATTAATTTGCCCTCCTTTTTTCCTTATCTGTCATTACAAAGTTAAACTTAGCTGTATAATGCTTGATGGTGTGTTTGTACAAGGCATTGGACTGACGGGCACATCTAACATCACTAAGAAGTTCAGAAATGCATGTTTAAAACAAAAAAAAAATACTAGTAAGATTAATATTGGTTTACTGCAAATTACTTTGGATGGACAACCTGTATGTTTATGGCAGTTGAGACGGATTGGGTTATTTATTTGGCCATATGTACATGGCATGCTTTTTATGTTGGGCAAACCTGTTGTCCTTTAAAACCCACATTTCTGAACATCTTAGTGATGATAGATGTGCTCATCAATCTAATAATGCCTTATATATAGACACTATCAAGCGTCCTACAGCTAAGCCTGGCTGGTACGATTAATATTAGATAAGAAAGAAAAAAGATGGACTATGAAATTAAGAACACTTTTTTTTCCCACTGGGCTTAATAAATATCTCTGATCAACCAGTGATAGGGAGGTTGCTGTTGTTTTAGGGTGTGGGGATTGTTTGTTGCACTGATGAAGGCTTTTTTGCTGAAACTGGTTTGCTCATTCTATGTCTGCTCTCAACTTGGATGTTCATGAGAATATAATGTAGATTGTATATGCTGACTATTGAGTGTTGACCATTTGACATTTTGGGACTGCTGTATTTTGGCCGTACACCTATTCCGTACATGCGGGGTTTGGTTGTGTGTAGGTTTTATAGGGTGCCTGAGGACTGTAAATTTCTTTACAAGTGCCCTTCTGCAGACCCCTTGGTGGTGTCTGTAGCTTCTGACAAGCCATCTCTGTTGCTACCTTCTGAGTTATTGCCTTCTGATAAAGATAGCAGAACAAGGGAAAGGGTGGGGAAAAAGGTTTATATCTTTGCTACTGTAGCTTTTAGGGTGGTCAGTTATTAGACCCATATGTCCAGGTACATGATGTTGGCTGTTCTTTCCCAGGCCTGTCAGGTAATTTTTGATCTTAGACTCTGAAATTACTCTCTCCTTGTTAGGAACTTCCTCCCAGGTGGCTTGTCATTCCATCAAGTGTAGTTATGATGCAGCAGATGCTTCCTGTAGGGCTACTGCCTTTGAGTCTGTGATGAGATATTCTTGACTTTGACTTTAACCTTTGCATGATGATGTTAAGGCTATGTTGATGGATGCTCCTGGCTGCTGATTTGTGTAAGGTTTTTCCGGATAAGGCTGAGACTTTACAGAAACTTAAACATTTTTTTTGTTTCTTCTGTACCCAAGTGTCAAAGAAATTACCCCAGTAAAAGCCAGCCTTTATTCGTAGGCAATCTTGCCCTCCCCAAGGGCAAGAAAAGTGGGAAGCTGGCTCCTCCTACTAAAGCTACTCAGATTTCTGTGCACCAGAGGTCTTCTTTTCCTGATAAACCTGGTACTGTCCGACTATCCTATTCTTCCCAGCCATATTTCTCTTTCTCTTCACTAATGTAAGCTATTTCTCTTGGTCTGTAAGGGAAACAAGGGTAAAACGTGGTTAGGCTTCTAAGGGCCTTAGGGCCAATAGCCTAGTTAACCTCCTGTCTATCTCTCCCCATTTGGTTAAAGATTATTCAAGACTCCTGGGTTCTGCCCATTATCCGCCAAAGGTATTTCATAGTCTGGAAATCTCTTCCCTCTTTTATGGGAATTCCTCATCCTCCTCATGAACAGCTGTCCTTTTCAGGGGTGCTTTGGGATCTTTTGAGTCAGGGTACTATTCAAGAAGTTCCTGTTTCCCAAAGGAAGAGGGAGTTTTACTCCAGAATGTTACTAGTACACAAGAAAGAGGGTACTTGGAGACCAGTTTTAGACATCTCTCATCTAAATGCATTTCTGAAGGTTCCCTCTTTTCAAGTGTTGTCCCTTCAGACTTTGTTCCCTCTTCTGATTCCTCAGGCTTACATGGTGTCTCTAGATTTCAAGGATACTTATCTCCATATCCCAATTAACCCCCCTTTTCAGGAATTTTTACACTTCTCTTCTTCCTGGCATTTTCAGTTCTCTGCTTTGTCCTTTGGCCTTTCCACTGCTCCGTGGGTATTCAGCAAATGCCTCACTCCTGTGATTGCTCTTTGCAGGCAAAGGGGAGTCTGTCTTTCCCTTCTTGGATGACCTCTTGTTTTAGGCATCCTCTCCGGAGTTTGCTAAACCTTCATTTTGCACCCTCCCTTGTGCAGAGCCTGAGGTTCACTATAAATATCAAAGTCCTTTCTGACGCTTCCTCAGGATCATGTCTTTCTGGGGTGCATGATCCAAACTGTTCCTTTGTTGGCATCCCTGACTTCTCCCAAAGCCCTAAGTCTCATTTCCTTTTATCAATGACAGCAAAGGAATTTCTGACAGCTCTGGAGTTCATGGCTTAAATCATCCCTATGCTGCCTTTTGCTATACTTCATGTGAGAAAACTTCAGTGGTTTCTAAAGTCAGTTTGGCTTCAGCATTCTCTTTCCTCAGATTATTTACTTCCTCCTCTTCCATGTCTGAAGTAGGATCTTCAGTTGTGGTTTCAGCAGTTGATTCTCCATCCAGGGCTCCCATTTCATCCACCTCTTCCCTCTCGGTAGCTATTCACAGATACCTCAGACATGCGATGAGGAGCAGCTTTCGTCTCTCTAAAGGTGTAGGGAGTTTGGTTGCCTCATCAACAAAGACCACATCAATATCAAGGAGATAAGAGCTCTTCTGCTGGGTCTTCAGGCCTTTCGTCCTCTCTTCTCGCTAGGATCTTTCAAGGTGTTTACAAGACAGTACCACGTTGATGTGGTATGTCAACAAATGGGGGGGGGGGCAAATCTTATCTTCTTTGCTTGTTAACACTCCTAGTTTGGGAACTAGCTATCGAGTAACAAGTGACACTCTAGGCAATGTACATTCGTTCAGGTCAATACATTGTAACAGACTCTTTGAAAAGGTCCATAACACAATCCCACCAATGGATGCTTTACAGGGTCGTGTTTCTGGATTTTGCCCACCAATGGGGTACTCCTCAGATCTTTTTGTCTCCCCTCTGAAAAGACAACTTCCTGTTTTTTGTGCCAGAGTCCCAGGTCCTCTGGTTTGGAAGGTGGATGCCCTCTCTTTTTCTTGGAAGGGGATGTTTCTTTATGCTTTCCTCCCCTTTCCCCTCATTCCATAAGTCCTGTTCAAAACAGAACAGGATACTCCCAGTATTTTGCTGGTGACTCCCTTTTGGCTGAGACAGCATTGGTTCCCTCCTTTTCTGCATTTAGCCAAGTGCAGTCATCACAAGTTATGTCACAGGGTCGATCTGCTCTCACAAGACAAGGGATCTCTCATCCATCCCCCCCTGTCCACTCTTCAACTGACACTGTGGGTGACAGGATTTTGATTCCACATAGACACCTTTTTTTCTGAGGACGTACTTAGTGTCCTGCAGGAGGTCAGGAAACCCACTACTTGAAAATCCTACTTATCCAAATAGAAGAGGTTTTCTGTTTGTGTCTTTCTTGTATCCTAGATCCACTTTCAGTGGATGTTCCTTTTGGTTCTCTCATCTATGTGAAATACTCAATGCTGGGTTGGCTTATTCTTCTGTTAAGGGCCACTTATCAGCTGTTTTCTGCTTGTCTGCCTGTATCACCTCCTTTATCTTCTAGATTTGTTTTAAAGGCATTCTTCACATTAGGCCTTCTAGGACGCCTGTTCCTCCCCCCGGGATCTTAATTTTGTTTTAGAAAAATTGATCCAGGCTTCTTCTGTGCCTGCAGTCTCAGCTTCCTTGCAATATTGCTCTTGGAAGACTGTACTTTGTGTTTGACCAAACATCTGATATATTTGGCTGTTTGTGAAACCTGTCAAAGCTATTATGTGGGGAAGACGGATCGTTTCTTCAAAAATAGGATCTATGACCACATATATTGTATCAATAAACATGATATAAATAATGCTTTGTCACGCCATATTATGTATAACAATGAATGTAAAGGATTCAAGTTTGCTATACTTGAGGTTATAACACCTAACCCCAGGGGAGGTAACATTAAAGCAATAGTCAGTGAAAGGGAGATTAAATGGCAGCTCTTACTTGATGTAGCCACACCCCCCGGGTTAAATGAAGTTATTCCTACAAAACCCTTAGTAAGGACATAAAAAATCAAAAAGAAAATTAAATTTATATAACATTGTCTATACTTATATAGATTTAGGCCTTACATAATGTATAATACATCAGTTTGAAGGTTAATGAGTGTGTTGTTCAATTACAGGTATATACAATATGAAATAGTTGGAATATCACATAGTAATACTGAACTTGTGTATTGATTGCTGCTATCTCTGTGAAATATAACCAAAAGTGTTATGTAAAAAACAACAACTATATACAAATTTTTATAAGTTTTTATATCTGCATAGGGAATGTTAATATTGTATAATGAGATGTTACAAATGTGTTTTATATAGGACATTTTGGTAAAAAAATCCTTTTTATATTTACTATATTCTATAGGAAGTTGGCTTGCAAAAAGCATTTACAGTTTTGTTTCAACTTTTAAATACATAAATATATGACAATTAGTGTAAGTCATATTGCACATTGTTAGTTTTTAAGTATGTGTTTTTAATGACAAAATGATAGATATAAATGTATTATATGTATCTATTTTTAATTGGAAGGATATTTGCATATGAAATTATATAATTGAAGTAAATGGCGGGCTTTTGGGTATATAATGGGGTGAATTTTCAGTATGATTGTTCTGAGGAAGTCTAGTTACCTAGATGAAAGCGCTAAACCTCCTGGTTCATCTTCGCATGGTTGAGAAATAAAGGAAACTATTGTTTGGATTCGTGCTGTCCTGTTATTTGGTGCTTTGTGCATTACATTCGAGTTAAGACTGTACTTTTGTTAGTCCTTACTTCTGCCAGACAGGTGTTTGAGCTTGAAGTCTGTATGGCTTGACCTCCTTTTTGGTGTCTGTAGGTCCCCAATGTCTTTATTTATGAGTTCCATTATGATCCTCTCCATAGCTTTGCAGACAAGGCTCGTCAAGCTTATGGGGCAGTAATTTCCAGGGTCCGTAGAAGCACCGTCTTTGTGGAGTGGGACCACAGTTGCCATACGCCATTCTTTGGGTACGTATCCTGTAGTAAGGCTAAGATTAAACAGCAGCCTTATGTGTAGGTTTAGTTCCTCATTGAGTTCGTGTAGCACACAGCCGGGGACACCTTCCGGTCCCATTGATGCTGTGTTTTTTGCTTTAGAGAGAGCAGCTCTCACCTGGGCATCTGAGATGTTTGGGAGGCTAGACTCTGGTGGGATAGATATTTCTCCTTTTGGGGGGGAGGGAGGGGAGAAATTTGCACTGAACCTGTCTGCCAGTATGTTGGCAATGTCTGTGGGTTCAGTGATTTTTGTATCATTTTGGATTAATTCTGAGCATATCTGAGAGTTTCCACCCAGGTTTCTAACATAGCTAAAGAAGGCCTTATGATTGTCTTTTGTGTCTTTAGCGATTTTTCTCTCAAAGTTGGCCTTGGATGATTTTATGAGTGATCGTAGTTTTTTGCTAGTATTGATCAGAGATGCCTTCCCTTTTAGGGATTTTGCTCTGTCATGTAGTAGCTTTCTTCTCTTGTTGTAGAGTTTGTTTATGGCTGGGGTCCACCAGACCGGGCGCCTGCCTTTGGTGGAAAGGGTCTTGATTTTATTAGGGATTGCTTGATCCATACATTCCTGGAGGTGCTCGTAGAAGGCATTTGTAAGGGTTTCAGCAGCGTGGGTTGTGGTTTCCACTGGCTCAGGGGCCTTGAAGGATACCACTCCAGTCTTAAGAAGTGTGAAGTTTGCTTTTGAGAAGTTCTTCACTGTGGTCTTTTTTGCTGGGGTTGGGGGCGGGATGTGGATCTCCAGTGAGATTAATTTATGGTCTGATCTCACCAATGAGGGATATACTTCGGTGTTGAGCATTTTGTCCCCATGTTTGTGATGATCAGGTCTAGTATATTTTCTCCTCTTGTGGGAATGGTGACTAGTTGTTCCATAGCATTTGAGTTTATGAACTTCAGGAACCTTTGGGCTAGGGTGTTGGGGCTTGAGTAATGTTCCCAGTCTATGTTTGGGTAGTTGAAGTCACCCAATATGATGGTGTTTGGAGAGACATTCATACTCTCCAGTGTCTTCAGGAAGGCTGTGTGGGTTTCCTGAGTTTGAGAGGGTGGTCTGTAGCATGCTACAAACTGTAGGGCAGTTTTACCTATGGTTAATTGCACCTGGATGGTCTCTGATGCTTCGTGCGTTGCCACTAACCTGGAGGTGTGGGTATCCTTTATGAATATGGATACTCCCCCTCCTTTTGTTGTTCGGTCCGGATTTTGGGGCCGAAACGCATGATATGAGGTATAACCTGATAGTGCTGGGGTGCTCTCAGGAGCCTTGAACCAGGTTTCAGTCACAGCACAGACATCGATGTTCTCCATACTGAGGAGGGCTTTGAGGGCGTGCATCTTGAGGTTTAGACTTCTGGCATTGAGCAGTATTACCCTTAGTTTTTTTCCATTTTTGTTTTCTAGGGCGGTAGGTTTATCATTTGAGCCTTGCCTAAAAAAGGCACTATGGGGGTGGCAAGAGCCTTTGCCAATATCCGGAAGCCCAGGGGTGACAGGTGCAAGCCGTCCCTTGTGAAGCAGCGTGGCTTGTCAAGCATGTCATCCCAGGCAGACAGACATTGGATCCCCTTAGAATGACACCAGTAATTAAGCCAATTATTAAAGCTGATCATTTTGTCTCTGTATTGTGGCATCATTCTTGGTGAGGGTAGGATACTGCTCAGGGTCAGGGTCATACCGGCCTGGGCTACATAATCTGAGAGCTTCTCTATGTCTCTTTTCATGTAGTCCAGGGAGGTACGTCTCAGGTCATTCACACCGGCATGGACCTGAGTGCTTGTGTTATGTGGCGGATTCTAGCACCCGACAGGCAGCTTACTGTGATCTTTTCCTTGTTCAGTCTGGTGAGTGGGACGTCAGTGTGTCTGACTATGGAGTCACCTATAACAAGTGTGTCTGGCATTGTGTTTGGCCTTAAGGGCTGTGACTGTTTAGCACACTGACTTTGAGAGCTATGTGTTGCATGTCTTATGTCTTGAGGTAGCAGTTGCTTGGGTGTCTGCTTTGGAGGCCTCTGTAGTTTTGGTAGATTTTTGATCAGTGCCTCCGAGTATGTATTTGTGTGTTTATGTGTTTGTTTTGCAGTTGTGATAGTTCTATGTGAAACTGGGTTTGTGGTGTGCGTGGTTTCCTTCTCCTCCTGTCTGGTCTTGCCAGTCCTGAGTTGAGAGAGCTCAGCCTCCAGTTTGGCTATATAGTTGCATCTCTCACATGTATTTGTGTTTTGTGGGAGAAGGAGTGGGTTGTCTGTGTACATGAGGCAATTGTAACATTGCCTCAAGATGCCCAGATTCACCAGCTGAACAGGAGAGGACACTAGCAACTGACCCTTCGACATGCTAGAAAAAGTGAAAAAGTTTGCTGTGTAACTGAGTCAGAAGGGACCTATAGGGAAATGGGTACTCAAGGGGATTCTAGGCTAATGTAGTACTTTGTTTAGTATATAACTACTTTACCTATATAAAAATGCTTTAGGAGCAAGTGCTGAGCTTTTGAGATAGAGAATAGGCTGTTTAGATTGCAAGTAGAGAAGTTCTAAGGGAAAAATTGAAGAGCAGACTTTACGGAGCCAGAAATAGTTTAACCTTGTTTAACCAGCGCTGCCCGATGGTGCTCTATGGGCAACTCCGCGCTAAATCACGCAAAAGCGCACTAAAGCGGGCTTTATAGTAGGGGGTTGAAAAGAGCTAGGAATTGACCCAAAATGGCCAATAGACTGCAAGTTTCTGGCTGGAACCACTCCTCTAGGGACAAATAGGCTGCTCAGTACTCCCCACTCCCACTGGTGAACAAAGACGCTTCCCTTTATCCAAATAAGGATACGGAATAGCACAGGAACCAAGCCAAAGCCCAGAGATCAGCAAACTCTGAAGACTGGACTATTCTAGTTCAGTAAGGTGGGAAAACAAGATTTTTTTTTTTTTTTTTTTGCAGAAAACAGAGGAAAACAGACAGTAAATGTTATAAATGCTTTTAAACGGCTAACGCACTTGAGTGTGTTCGCCTACAGGTAAAATTAAGCAACAAATAACTTTTTTAAAGGTGCAAAACAGTTAATCAACACAAAAACAGTTTAAATAGAATGCGGAGCTGTATAAACAGGCGAAAATGCAGTCGCTAAGCAGTAAATAATCAAAAAGCCAGAAAAAAAATACTTAAATCAGGAAAAAGTGACTCTTTTGCTCTCTGCTGCTTGTAGAACTCTGCAGGACACCACAAGGAGCGGTGCTGAGTTGAATACAAGCAAAATAGCGCACTAAAGCGGCTTTATTACAGGGGGCTGAAAAGAGCTAGGAGTTGACCCAAAATGGCCAATAGACTACAAGTTTCTGGCTGGAACCACTCCTCTAGGGACAAATAGGCTGCTCAGTGCTCCCCACTCCCACTGGTGAAAAAAGACACTTCCTTTTATCCAAATAAGGATATGGAATAGCACAGGAACCAAGACAAAGCCCAGAGATCAGCAAACTCTGAAGACTGGACTATTCTAGTTCAGTAAGGCGGGAAAACAAGATTTTTATTTTTTTTTTCTTTTTTGCAGAAAACAGAGGAAAAACAGACAGTAAATGCTATAAATGCTTTTACATGGCTAGCACACTTGAGTGTGTTAGCCTACAGGTAAAATTAAGCAACAAATAACTTTTTAAAAGTGCAAAACAGTTAATCAACACAAAAACAGTTTAAATAGAATGCAGAGCTGTATAAACAGGCGAAAATGCAGTCGCTAAGCAGTAAATAATCAAAAAGCCAGAAAAAAATACTTAAATCAGGAAAAAGTCACTCTTTTGCTCTCTGCTGCTTGTAGAACTCTGCAGGACACCACAAGGAGCTGTGCTGAGTTGAATACAAGCGAAAAAGCGCACTAAAGCGGCTTTATTACAGGGGGCTGAAAAGAGCTAGGAATTGACCCAAAATGGCCAATAGACTACAAGTTTCTGGCTGGAACCACTCCTCTAGGGACAAATAGGCTGCTCAGTGCTCCCCACTCCCACTGGTGAACAAAGACACTTCCTTTTATCCAAATAAGGATATGGAATAGCACAGGAACCAAGACAAAGCCCAGAGATCAGCAAACTCTGAAGACTGGACTATTCTAGTTCAGTAAGGCGGGAAAACAAGATTTTTTTTTTTTTTTTTTTTTTTGCAGAAAACAGAGGAAAAACAGACAGTAAATGCTATAAATGCTTTTAAATGGCTAGCACACTTGAGTGTGTTAGCCTACAGGTAAAATTAAGCAACAAATAACTTTTTAAAAGTGCAAAACAGTTAATCAACACAAAAACAGTTTAAATAGAATGCAGAGCTGTATAAACAGGCGAAAATGCATGCAGTCGCTAAGCAGTAAATAATCAAAAAGCCAGAAAAAAATACTTAAATCAGGAAAAAGTCACTCTTTTGCTCTCTGCTGCTTGTAGAACTCTGCAGGACACCACAAGGAGCTGTGCTGAGTTGAATACAAGCGAAAAAGCACGCTAAAGTGGGCTTTATAGCAGGGGGTTGAAAAGAGCTAGGAATTGACACAAAATGGCCAATAGACTACAAGTTTCTGGCTGGTACCACTCCTCTAGGGACAAATAGGCTGCTCAGTGCTCCCCACTCCCACTGGTGAACAAAGAAGCTTCCTTTTATCCAAATAAGGATATGGAATAGCACAGGAACCAAGACAAAGCCCAGAGATCAGCAAACTCTGAAGACTGGACTACACTTGTGAACCAAATAAATGCTACTGTTGGGAAGTTGCATTAATGTAACTCACCCCATGGCATTCTCACACTGAAAACGTACTCTACGAGTTTCTAGGATGATTAGATAAGGTAGAAGTTAACACACCCTGCTTAATTTTTTGTAGTTGCTACATGAAGTTGCAAGCTAGTATTTAATTGTGAAAATATGGGATCCCCCCTGTCACATGCTGTGGTACACATGCAGTCTATCATTTCTGTTAGTGCTCTGTAGTACACTTGAATTGCTTTTTTATATTGGTTTCATTGTTTTCGCATCTTTTTGTGCAATTAATTTGTGTTTCGCATATTTACCTTGTGTTATGGTGGCATCTTTCAATCGACTTGTGTTTTGGTGGCATCTTTCAATCACCTTGTGTTTTGGTGGCATCTTTCAATCAAATGGTGTGAGGTGCAGTCAAAATGCTCGCAGGCGGAGTTTGGGCGGGGCTTGCTACTGCGCATCTGGTGGGTTAATGCACTTCAATTACACCGCTATTTCTTGTGTGGAGCTTTTCTCCCCGAGCCTCCACTGCAAAAGGACCTGTGTCCAGTTGGAATTTCCCATTAAACAAATGTAAATAAAATAAATAAAAATAGGGGGAGACTAGTTTGTCATTTCTCTAGCTTTGTTAACAGTATCTATAAAGGTTAGAAGTGCAGTGTTAGTACTATGGGAGGTGTGCAAGCCATATTTTGTGGGGGGTGGGAGTTCCTCCTGCAGGAGATAGTTTAGCAAATGTTTTTGAGTACATATGTCAAGTATTTCAGAGAGGATGGATGAAAAAGCCAGTACAGTTCAGTCATTTGATTTTTGATCAGCTGTACTACATTTTTCCCTTTTGGCCATAAAAACATGCTGCTAAAGGAGAGTATCCTGTGTACATGATATACAATGTATCTATATAACTTTTGAGTGGAGCAGGCATGTTTATTGTGATAGAGTGGCTAAAGAATTATCAATGGTTCTTTTCTCAAAGACCCAGAATCATAGACAATTTTCACATATTATTGTAATTCACGATAATGCAAAAACAGGTTTGGATAACTATTCATTTTCTGAACACAAGAAATATGAAATATGAAACTTTGCTGTTGAACATTATTGACTGAATGTAAACCTTGTTGATTTATGAGGAAATCAATTTTTGCAAAGGATATTAGCCTTATAAGCTCATTTTCATTTCTCTGAATCGAACATAAGAGTTGTTAGGCCTGACCAAGCTAGTTGATAAGAGTCTTCGGAAACTCAAAGTCCATATGGTTGAGACCATATGATCGAGTTTTCAGAAACTTAAAACTTTTCAATGGAGGTCGCATTACAGCGAGAATCATGAAATTTACCATCTGATATTGTTAATCCTCGTTCATTCCTTATGTATGGGTATCGGTTCCAGCCTCGGAACCGAGCCGGCCATCTTCCAAGCTTGTGTCAGCCACAAACTCTCAAGCTAAAACTCTTACCCAGAATTCCCCTCTCCTTGTTACCTCAGATTTCATTTGCCGCGTCGCCATTCGGTCGTGTCTAGCTACTTCTCTTGAGCTAAGTACAGATATTTGTTGTCAGACTAGTCTAAAATAACTTTTTCTGTCAGAAAAGTTTCTAATTTGTTGTCCCTTACCTTATTGCATTTAGCGACTATATTTCCTTGAGTTTCCTTCTCTTTACTCTGCACTTTTTAACGCAAGGTATTTTCTCCCTTATCATTGTTGGTAAACCCTTCTTTTCTTCATTACCTTCGGGTATTCTTTCATGCCATTGCTGGTACCCTTTCTTTCTTTCTCCTTTTCTATCATGGCAGATAAAAAAGGTACTCCAGGATTTAAAAGGTGTTCAGATTGTGGACACAAATTACCTACATCAGATGCGCACTCTCTGTGTGTCTATTGCTTGGGTGTGCCTCACTTATCTGTTGACCCACCCTGTGGTATTTATAAGAACTTTTCCAACAGAACTTTGATTGAGAGGAAAAATAAGTTGTTACTGAAGGGCCTTCTTAAATCACTCTTTTGAGAGGCTATTTCTGGGTCAGAGGCTTCAACCCCTCCTAGAGCCCATAAGAAAAAATCGGATGATCTTACAAAGGCCAAGTCTCTGCCTTCGTCCCTGGCTGGGGGCTCCTGCCAACCAAGACCCAAGAAGGCTAAACTTTCTGCTTCAGAGCTGACTCTCTCAGCCCCAGCGCTTTCGGTGCCTAGACCTTTGGCGTCATCTGTCATTTTGGCTCAGTTTACTGTAGCCTTTACCTTATCAGTACCAAGGGGCTCCTCGGTTCAGACTACCACTGCACCGGCACAGACTGTTAGGTCGGCGCAGACTTTAACCACATCATCTCTGACATTTTACCCAGAACAGACGCCTCAGTTATTGACACCAAATTTTTTGGTTCCAGCTTCGGTACCAGCAACCATTGTGGCACTGATCTTTATCAGTGCAGACCGTGACCTCGGCACCATTGATTTCCTCGGTGCAGACACCCATAGTCCAGTCTCTCTCGGCACTGTTGTTCTCAGTGTGGACTGATGAGGTGGGCACCAAGCTTGTCTCTTCTGTGGATAGACCTGTTTCTCCCTCAGCTGTGTCCATAAAGTTCACTAGAAGCCTTTCTGAACACGACGTGTTGTGTCTTGTGGATCAAGTGCTTCTGGTCAGAGGTATCCCACCCCCCAGGACCTATCCTTCCTTGGGAGGTGATCACCCATCGCCAAAGACCCCTTCTTATTCTCCTCCTTCATTGCCTTTGAAGCCCCTTGATATAGCACAGTCTTCCCCCTCTACGGTTCCTTTTATGGACCTCACTAAGGAACCGCAGTTGCCTTCATGGCAGGAGAGTTTTGCTACAACCTAGGATGATAGTTGACATGTGTAATTTGGTGTTTCACAGCCATCTGGGGACTCCAGGTCTGCATGCTGAGACACTTAGGGGAGGGGTGACCCATGTCCTGGACACTCACCCCTCTTCAGGTGGACCAGCCTTCCAACTAATGGAGAAGGCTCTGGCATCTGCTGGTGATACTGTGCTGTCTATCTCCCCACCATCCTCTGGACCGCTATGTTCACAAGTCGCACCTAGGTGACACCGGGCACAAGGGCCTCAGGATGCATTCCTACAGGAAACCCCTTTTCTGTTGTCTTCCCCAGCTCCCTCTCTGAGGAAGTTCACCAGAAAAGTTTGTGCAAGAGGAAGCACATGGACTCCACAGAGGAGTCCCTCATTGAAGACACAGACTTTGATGATGGGGAAGGGTCCCCTCGGTCACCCTCTGAGGTATCCTTTGGTGATATCTTCAAAATCCTTAAACAGAGAGGTGACTGGCCACCCTCTAATCCGACCTCTGAGGAGTCTGTGTTCCTGCAGGATTTTCGTGGCCAGCCCCCTACCTCCTGGGTTACTCCACCTGTCGATGAAATGGTCCGGCTCATCATGCAGCATGCATGGAAGGCTCCTAACACCGCTGAGGCTATCTCCCATAGGCCAGATAAGATTTTGTCCCCTCCTGCTACAGATCCCCATTGGTCCAAAGGTCTTCCTGTGGATGCTCTGGTGGTGGTGGCTGCAACCAAAGAGGATCTGGCTGAAGAAGAAAGCCAGACTGTCCATTCGCCCAACAAAGAGTCCTGGGCTCTGGACAGGATAGGAAAGCACACCTTTGCATCAGCGACCTTTGCTATCAGGTCCCTGAATTATATGGCACACTTTACCAGGCTTCAAAGGGATCTAATTTCTGAGCTCTCTGAAACCTTGGCTGGTGCCATGTCTGATAAGGTCCATGACAAAGTGGCCTCTCAGATGGCCACCATTTAGTCAATATCTAACTCCTCCATGCGACTGATATCTCACTCATCAGGAGCAGCTAGAGTGGCAGGTTTAGGCATGGTCTTGAGATGACAAGCCTGGATACGCTTGTGTATTTTTCACGGAACCCTTTAAGGCTTCCTTTCTTAATGCTCCCATTGAAGCCTCTTCGTTGTTTGGACCCAAAGTTAAAAGCACACTGGCCAGATGTGAACAGGACTGTAAGACCCTTTCTGCCGTAGGTGTCCGTTATTCTTTCCATCAACGTGCTTTCTCCAGAAACCAAAAGAGTGGGAAGATATGGTTCAAGAAGTCTCAGGGTCCTTTCCATGACACACAGGCCGAGTTCTCCCCTAGAGGCAGAGGGAGAACTCACAGGGAAGAGACCCTTTTTGGGGCAGAGCAGGTCCACGTAACCAGGGTTCCAGGGACTCTTTTCCTGGCCAATCCTACCAGAGAAGCCCAACTCCTTTCCTCTGTAGGTGGCTGGGGGTCATTTCTCCTTGTACCCTTCTGCCTGGCTAACCATCACCACCGATTCTTGGGTACAAAGGATTATAACCAGAGATTATCATATCCCCTTCGATCTTTGACTTCTCCCTTCAAAATACTTACCCGACATTCCACCCAGTCAAAGGGAAGAAGCAGCATTACAGATAGCAAAGCTGCTAAGAAAAAGAGTCATCCAAATAGTCCCTCCAGACCAGATAGGATCCGGATTCTACTCAAGACTATTTTTGGTGCCAAAGAAAACAGGGGACTGGAGACCAATTTTGGATCTCAGTGTGTTGAACAAATTTGTAAGAGTGCAAAAATTCCGGATGGTCACAATAAAGTCTATCCTCCCGCTTTTGGAAAAAGATGATTGGATGTGCTCTATAGATCTTCAAGATGCGTACTACCACATAAAAGTGGACAGGCCATCAAGAAGATTCCTGCGCTTCTGTGTGGGAGCCAGTAACTACCAGTTAAGAGTGCTGTCATTCGGGCTCTCTACAGCCCCCAAAAGTTTTCACAAAGTGCATGGCAGTTGTCACAGCCCACTTGCGACTACAAGGATTCCAGGTGTTTCCATACCTAGACGACTGGCTCATTTCCACCCTCACCAGACATCTATTGGAAGAGGCCCTGGCATACTCTCTCTTCGCTGCAGAAAAGCTAGGCATAACCATAAACTTCTGAAAATCCAATCACACCCCATCTCAGTCCATAGAATTCATAGGGGTCATCTTGGATACAAAGAATTGCAGAGCATCCATTCTAGAGCACATAATACTAAGGATAAAACAACAACTGGTCCAAATCCTTTCAAGGGAGAAATCCACAGCTCATTCTGTCCTTCAGCTGTTGGGTTCCATGGAAGCCTCTGTCACCATTGTTCCCCTAGCCAGGTTTCACATGAGGCTTCAACAATGGCTACTGCTCACTCAATGGTATCCCTTTCAGTATCCTCTTTCAGCCAAGATTCGAGTAACTCACAGGTGCAAACAAGATTTAAATTGGTGGATGTCCCACAACCCATCACAATGGTCTCGCCCATTCTCCCCCCAGCAGCCCAAGGCCACAGTGACCATGAATGCTTCTCTGATGGGGTGGGAGGGCTATGTCAGGGACAGACAGTCCAAGGCACTCGGTCCGAACTGGAGGCCCAACTGCATATAAATGTTCTAGAGCTGAGGGCGGTGTTTATGGCGTTTCAAGCATTCCATCCCCTGCTGCCGTCCGGGACTATTGCGATACAATCAGACAACATGGCGGTGGTCTGGTACATCAACAAACAAGGTGGAGCCAAATCTTACCCCCTTTGTCGAGAAGCCATGAGGATATGGCAATGGTCGATGGCTACCAACCGCTTTCTCCTAGCAACGCACATTCCCAGGAGTTACAACGTGATAGCAGACAGACTCAGCGGGTGCATTCTACAACCTTGCAAGTGGTCCCTGAATCCCTTGATAGCAGTGGAGATCTTTCACCGCTGGGGCCATCCTTGCAACCTCTTTGCATCCCCGACCAACTACAAATGCAGCAACTACTTCGCCCTGATTCCCCCTCCGGGACAGTCACCCAGGGATGCTCTAGTCCACGATTGGCCCTCAGGTCTTCGCTATGCTTTTCCACCTCTACCTCTCATCCCACAGTTTCTGAAGAAAGCACTTCAGTTGAAGAGCAAGGTGATCCTCATAGCACCACATTGGCCTCGTCAGATTTGGTTCCCCTTCCTTTGCCCTCACCTGCTAGATCAACCGTGGATTCTCCACTCAACCCCGCAATTGATCTCCCATCCACAGAATCTGATTCACTCCACCCTAGACAGTGTGAAGCTCACAGCTTGGGTCTTCCAATTCCCTTGATTGCCAGGCACAATGATCTTTCTTTACCGGTACGGGACATTCTCATTGCATCTCATAAGTCTTCCACTAGAATTACTTACCAAAGCAAGTGGAAAAGATTTACCTGTTGGTTGAAAGAAAAACAAGTAAACCCCCTTTCAGCACCAGTGCCTATAGTACTAGAATATGTAGCTGACCAAACAATTAAACCCCCTTTCAGCACAGGGCCTATAGTACTAGAATATGTAGCTGACCTGTTTCACTCTGGTCTATCGGCCTCTACTATTAGAGTGCATTTGCCTGCAATTTCTAACTTCCATGACAGTGTCCAGGGATCTTCTCTTATGTCACACAGACTATGCAAGACCTTCATAAAAGGTGTGAATCATTTGAATCCCCCTTTTAGAGAGCCTATTCAGCCATGGAACTTGACATTAGTTCTACAAGCTCTGACAATGCCTCCTTTTGAACCAGCTTCTTCTTGCGACTTCAGATATTTGTCATGGAAAACCCTGTTTTTGGTCGCCATTACTTCTTCTGAACTTCAAGCATTATGCATCAAGAGTCCATACTTGATTTTTCATAGCGATAGAGTGTTTTGAGAACTAATCCTTCATTCCTGCCAAAAGTGATTTCTGAAATGTCCATTAATCAAACCATTGAATTGCCAGTTTTCTTCCCCAGTATTGCCTACATACCCTAGATATTCACAGTCAAATTTGTTTCTACTTTGACAGGACTAAAGCTTCCCGTATATCAGACCAGTAATTTTTGGCCTATTCTGGTCCTAGATTAGGATGTGCTGTTGCCAAGGTCACATTGGCTAGATGGTTGAAAGACTGTGCCACCTTCATTTATTCTCAAAGTAACACTCCTTTACTGACTACCATAAAGGCTCATTCAACTAGGTCAGTGGCAACTTCTGCTGCCTTCCATGCCAGAGCTTCTTTACATGACATCTGTGCAGCTGTGACTTGGGCTACGCCTCATACCTTTATCAATCACTACAAATTGGATTTGGCCTCCAGTGGAAGAGCATCTTTTGGTTTTATGGTGCTCAGGAATGTCCTTCCATGAGAGCCTCCTAGGAATTGAGGTAGGTGGGAATTCTGTCCCATACGTAAGGAATGAACGAGGATTAACAATATCAGATAAAGAAGTTATGTCTTACCATAATGTTCCATCTGTATTGTTGATTCTCGTTCAGTCATTATGACCCTCCCTCCTTCCCCCTCCTGTGGCTTCTAGTGGATCTCACCATCCGGTTATTTTAGGTCATTTGACCAGAGGTAGCCTCTACTTTCTTTTGACTTGCAAACTTAATCTGCAGTAACAAGGAGAAGGGAATTCTGGGTAAGAGTTTTAGCTCGAGAGTTTGTGGCTGACATGAGCTTGGAAGATGGCAGCTCGGTTCTGAGGTCGGAACCGGTACCCATATGTAATGGCTAAACGAGGATCAACAATACAGATGGAACGTTATGGTACGACATAACTTCTTTTTTTTCTTCATTGTAGTGCGATCTTAGAGTTCATAGGATCATAGGAGATTACTAGGCTATCAACCTGGAGGCCATTTATGCCTATCCGTTTCAACGCATTGTAATACCTTAGAAGTATTAGTCAATACCCAAGACTGCATTTAGTGATGACTGCCCATGTCCAGGAGGGTTGTGGGCACTATCCCTGGTAAGACGTTTTGGTGCCCCATCTGCTTATAAAGATTCCTCTTCACTCTGTTTCGCATAAATTGGTAGCCTGTTTCAAATATGTGGCAGTTGCTGGGAGATGCATCTGTCCCTCCAGCATGTTCTGTTTAAGTCACAGGCTATATTTAAGTCCCTAGAATGGGTAGCCCTATACCCTTTTGATTTATGGATATGCAATAAGTTCATTAGGTTTCGGTTTTCGGTTGCTCTTTAGGCCAGGCATAAGTCTCCCCTAAGAAGTCTATACGATATGGAGTATAGTGACAGAGACTTTAGTCAGTCCATGTAAGGCACATGCTGGAGGCCCTTGATATTTTTTAGAAACCTCTGAAGTCTCTCTAATTACTGTAGGTGCTTAGTACGGTAGGTTCATAGGTTCATAGGTACATACCGAATGGGCGTTATACTCAATTATGGGCCGGATAAGTGTCGAGTATCGGGGGGGGGGTTATAACTCCTTTTGCTCTTGAGACAATCCCTTTACTAATCAAGTGAGCTACGTGGAAAGCTTTCCTTACAACAGTAGATATGTGGTGGTCAAAGTTAAGGTCACAGTCAACCTGTGATCCCAAGTCCATTACCACTTCATGGGTATTAGGGTATTGTTATTGATATGATAGTGTGAAGGGACATTGTGCCTAAGGGAATGATGATGCATTTCTTTGCATTCAGTTTGAGACCATGACTATAGGGGGTGTGCAGATTTTCTTTTGTGATGTTCAAAACAGTATTAGAGATTAAGAACAATGCTCCCAATTTTGCAGTCATCTGCATATTTTACCAGTGTTGCCAACACTGTTAACATCCAAGAAAAAGATGCGAAAAAGGATTGGTCTCAGAACAGAATCTTGTGGGACTCCACTTGTGATTGGTTGTAGTGATGATAGGTATCCAGCTATTCTTACCTGTTGTGTATAACCACATTGCCAGTTGGACCAAGGTTATTGCATCTTCATATACTTTGTGCTTTGTAGGTGCTCCAATTTGCAGATGATTGCTTTGGTCGACAGGCAGAAGTGCAGTGTTTTAAGTCAACTATCCAGTTTATCAAACAGGCATTTTGTCAGGTTTATGCCTAATTGAAACAAGTAAGAGGGATATGTAGTGTGTGTGTGTGTGTGTGTGTGTGTGTGTGTGTGTGTGTGTGTGTGTGTGTGTGTGTGTGTGTGTGTGTGTGTGTGTGTGTTTGCTGATGTGTATGGGTTAAGGATAGCGTAAGGGTTAGGTAAGGGGATGGATTATGTGTGATTGCGAGTGTTTAGGGTTAGATGAGGGGATAGATTTTGTGTGTGTGTGTGTGTGTGTGTGTGTGTGTGTGTGTGTGTGTGTGTGTGTGTGTGTGTGTGTGTGCGTGCGTGTCTGTGTGCCCCAACTGACTTATGTAGTGGTACTGTTATGGGCACATCATTTTTAAATTTAAGATGCAGGTTAGAGTTAGGGACAGTGTTATCACGTATTATTAAAGTGGAGCATGGAGGCTTTGCTGGCTATGATGGATCCAGTAGTCCAAAACTCGTATACAGCCATAAATGAAATAGCCCAGTTAATACCAAGGCTACAGATCTAAATCTACTCCAACCAGTAAATAAAAAATGATGACTGGATAGATTTATAACATAGTGCTTACCCACTTCTCTGGAACAAACTAACTCTCCAAGTTAAACAGTGTGACACACTGTCTGTATTAACGTGGATAACTGGCTGAGTATTCATAAATCCACCCAGTATGACTAGCCTGACCCTCCTTGAAAAAGGATGAAAGGCTTAAGAATGGGTACAAGCAAAGCTGAAATGTCCTTGTATCTCAACTGACTTGCAACTTTTATGAACCTATGACATATAACTAAGTCACATCCCTGTATGGAAACAGAGTTAGCGGGCCTTACATGCTTAGACTTTAATGTACTTTTCTTTTTGCTTTTGTGTTTCAGACCATCCTGAGATGCCTGTTTCTCTAAATTTAATCCAGCTCATATGTTCAGAGGCTTTTGTTCTTGTAGGGGAAGTGAATCATTAAAATGGATGTGTTTCCTATCATGCCAATCTCTGTTTCTACAACTCTCCTCTTGGGGAACTGATATGTGTGGGTCCCTAGATTTTTCCAGAAATTATTTTTTCTTAGTTCTTCCAAGTCTGTTACAGGGCCATAAGTAGGGCACTTAAAACTGTATACTTTATTACCATTTTCTGCAGATATCAATCTCCACTGAAAATTTACAATTTTTTAAAATTTGCTACATTAACTAAAACGTTGACTATAAAAATAGTTACATAATTCTCAGCTTGTGATAAGAGAAGCCTGAGTTAATTGATTTGTGTGTTAATTATTCTAAAATTACTACAGTCATCCAAGAGAAGCCTGAGTTAATTGATTTGTGTGTTAATTATTCTAAAATTACTACAGTCATCCTTGGCTATATGTTAAGTGTTTTTGATCTTGGACATACTGGTTTAAACAATGGGTGCCAGCACAGGTGAAAATGGTCATATTCAACTTGATGAGGTGCTAACTGCATTTGTTTCTGGCTTGGTAGTGATTCTCATTTCATTGAATAAGAGGATTAAATTATGAGCTGTTTACAATGTCCTATTCATCTCAGTGTATATATTTACTTGAATATGTTAACCAGTGTAAGCTATTCATGCATTCATTGCAAAATAGTAAATTCAGGCATTGACTGGGTTCACCCTGTGGAGAGACAATACTTGGCTTAATGGTTTAGGGTGGGTTTGCTGTGTGTTATGAAATGATACATGTCACTTTCTACTGAATTCAGCTCATTTGCGGAACTCACAGTCATGATGGAAGGTTGTACTAGAGGATAGTGCAGCCTCTTTTTATAAATTACTACTTTTTTAAAGAATTTTACTTGTGGTTGCTGACAGTGAAATTATAAATGACTGTCATTGCTATAAGTGACTTGAATTTTGGAGTAATTTGGGGGAATGGCTAAAGGCTTGTGCTGAGGGAGAAGAATGAAATCCCTGAGCCTCTTTTTTGATTCTGAGAAGTCTTGACTCTCCCAGTGAAAATGCTCCCTCAAAGTATGCAAGGTTTCTCCAAATGAATAATCCTCAGGAGGAGATGCAGAAGGAATAGACTCCTCAACATCAGAATCCTCATAGGGAGGTATAGATAATTCCTGTTCAGAAGAGGAATCAGAAGAAATAGAAACGTGACCTGAAGATTCATAATCAGTGTCTTGCCTAGGCCTCTTATCTGGAGGGGGATGGGTACCCCTGATCAAGGTAATAAGGTCTTTAGCCATTTTGATCATCTGCTTTTTAGGCATAGAGGCCTGTGCATGTGGCTCATGCATCGTTTTTTTAGTTTTAGAAGTTGCTTTTGTTTTTGGTTTTGCAGCTGTCGTCGGTTTGATATACAAATGTTGAGGTCTGAATACACCCTCAGAAGCCAGTGCCTGCTCAGCGGCTCCAGACCCATCCGAGGGAGATACATCCGTCGGTCCAGTACCTTGAGTATCTTCCGGCATGCCGGACTCCACATGGGTGTGGGTAGAGGCCTGCGACTCGAAGGTAGCAGGGACTGCGAAAGCGCCTCACTGAGTACCGGCGACTGGCTTAGGAGAAGCTTCGTCATTGGTTTTGGATCTCGACTGCCATTCTGTGTCCTTTTCTTTGCATTTTTTATGTACTCCGGTAGTCGGATTGCTATCCGACGACATTTCTGGGTAGTTAAATCTGTTTCCAAAATACTTTGATGCGACAATATACCGACGCTTAATAGTGCGTTGGTTAAATCTAGCACAAAACCAACAGTCAGGCACGTTGTGATCAGGGCCTAGGCAAGGAATACAGTATAAATGGAAATTGTTATGAGGTATTTGCTTCCCACAAATAATTCAATTATTAACTTTTTCTGACATCGGTAAATAGCAAGAAAAAAAGTTTCCCTAACGGGGTACTTAGCTTTATTGAAGACTTCGGCCTGAAACTCAAACTCGAATATTTCAGTAGTCGGCCAACCGGCACTTACAAAATGCTTCTGCTTTGGGCACTGCACTGCAAGAAAGACTAAAGAAAATGGCGTCGGCTGCATGTTTTATACCCCTGATGACCTGACGTCATGGAAGAGAAGACAGCAACCGACGCAGGACCCAAGACTTTGGAATTCAGGCCAACTGAGGGCAACCTGCCAGCAGATTACCCAAATGTAATGACTGCAACAGTGAAACATGAAGAACATCACCTTTCCTGGAAGATCGCCTTCCTCTTGGCTATTAATTCAGCTAGGAGGGTGTCAGAACGTCAAGCACTCGTGGCCACTGAACCCTTCATTATCTTCCATGCAGACAGGGTCTCTCTCAGGGTTAATCCCTCATCCATGCAAAAGGTTGTATCAGATGTGACCCTAAACCAGGCTATTCCTCTCCCCACCTTTTTTCCAAACCCTCAGAATAAAGGGGAGAGAATTCTGCACACACTGGTTGTGCACAGATAAGATGCTACCTCGACAGAACAAAGTCCATTAGGAAGATGGATCAACTGTTGGTTGCTTTCACCCCAGGGAAAGAGGGGAAGCCTATCTACAAACAGACCATTTCTAAATGGATATCTCACTGCTTACAATTCTGCTACACTTTTCATAGAAAAGCTCCTTCTAAATCTGTCAGAAAAAATTCCACTAGGGCAGCCACTACTTCCACTGCCTTCCTTAGAGGAGTACCCACCAAGAACATCCTAGAAGCTGCCACTTGGACCTTGGTCCACATCTTCACCAAACACTACCACCTGCCTCTGTTCTCCAAGGCTCGGGCAGGCTTTGCCTCTGCAGTCCTGCAAGGCATGCTAGCTCAATCATAGGAATTTCATACTTCCATCCTCCCCTTCCTCTGCTTTGGGAATCCTCCCACAAGTGATGACTGCAACATTGAAACATGAAGAACATAGTACAGTTGTGTACACTTACCATAAATTTAGATGTTTGAGTGTATTCACTGTTGCAGTCCTATTTTCCCTCCCACCTTCCCCCTTAATCTTATCCTTTTTGGAGATTAACTGTCATTCCTGTGGCCTTGGGCCTCCACAGCCTCTTTAAATATTTCTTTCAAGGAGCTCCTACAGGTTAGGGCAAGAAAAAGTGATGTAATGACACCAGCTGCTCTGCTTTATGCCACTGATGGCCTGACGTCAGTCCACAGGCGACAGCAGCCGGCGCAAAGGAAAAGCTTTACTCTGGTATTCAAGCTGACCGAGGGCTACCCAGCAGGGACAACCCACAAGTAATGACTGCAACAGTGACTACACTCGAACATCTATGTTTACGGTAAGTGTACATAACTGTATTTTATTCCTATGTCAAGGTTGTTTTCAATATTACTTTTATTCTTCTGGAGTATTCCTTATTGTCCCAGATTTATGTTTTCTTGGTACTGCAACTTTCCTGCACATTTATGAAGACCAATTGTCATTTTTATATCTGAGGAAGTTTTAACCACTTGTAGTTGCGCTTTCAACTCCTTGTCTGGTGAACTGTACAGTTTTAAATCATCCACAAAAAAGCAGATTAGAAGTATTTAAGCATAGTTGTTTTCTGTGACCCAAAATATAATCAAGACCTAATCTGTCTAGTAAACCGATTAAAGGTTTAAGGGTGTAAGAAAAAACAACAGCAGTGGCAAAAAGTCACGCTGGAATATGGCATTTGAATTCTTATCCCTGGTATAATAAATTTGCCATCTGTCATGGCTTAATTTCAAGGTGGTTTTCCATTGTTTCATGGTCACTTTAATGTAATTTCTCAATGTAGGATTTATCATATACATCTGTGAGCACTCCTTTATCCATGAATATGAGATGCAGTCATTTTTTTTTATTTTTGGTAATTTGTTCATGCCATACTTAGATTATTTCCCTTTTTACAAATTTTCATTTTTTTTTTTTGTAATAGATTATCCTTTGTTCCATATTACTTTCTTTTGTTTCCCTTTTTGTTCTGTTTCCATGATTGAGTTTGCTTCTAAATAACTATAAGCTCTGTGTCAATCTGAGTATATAGTTTGTGCATCGTTGGAAGGCAAGTTATTGTTCTGTAGTTTTTAAGATGGCTTACAGATTCACTCTTAAGGAGGAGTATACTTTTTCATGTTATTATCCAGGTCAGTGCTTGTTCAGGTTCCATATATAAGTAATTCTTACTCAGGGCTAAATGTTTTTGTAAAGCTGTTAATACATTTAGCCAGAAGATGGATACTGCATCTGGTTCTGTGATTTTCTAGGTAGGAGTTTTCCTTAATTTTGTTTCAATTCCTCTGGCTACTACTACATCCCATTTTGTATCCTGTACATTTGAACTCCTTACGGTTTATTTTCTAAATTTGTATCTATTCATCTCCTTTAAGTTCCACAAGGTTTTAAAAGTATTTATCCAAAATGTATATATTTACTCTTTTTTGGTGTTTTTTCTATTTTTGTCTGATTGTATAGACTTGGTGGGGGTCACTGAGAGAGTCTGTCATTGTACCTCTGGTGGTGAACTTGGTAGGATGCCCTAATCCAGTTTAATAAGGATTTTTATCTTGCTATAATGTATGGAGCTATTAAGTAGTTGTGTGAAACCATGCAAGTTCATGCTAGATGTAGGGGAGTTAGAGGCTATGTCCAAACAACTGATATTGATGTCACCTAGTAGTATTTTTTCTTCTGAAATTGTTATGGAAATCTTCCAGTGTAGTTAGTGTGGCCAGGAGGAATGTTAAGGACAGTAATACATATTTGCTTGTATCTGGTTATTTTCATGAATGTTATAAAAAGCTCTGTTAAATTGAATTTTGGTATTGGTTTGTTATAGATGTAAATGTGGTAGTTATCCACCTGTGATGGACATTTTGATGTAGGTAGTTGGCATTGATAGCATTGCACAACCACTGGGTATAATTATTTTTTATTGTATGTGGTTTCCAGTTACTGTTTGGGTAATTAAAGTCACTCTAAAGTGGACGGGTGTAATAGGTTTAGATATCACATTACTGAGGTAGGTATCATACCCCTCTGGAAATAATGAAGGGATTTGTGGTTGGCCGTAATGGACTGTATTTAGTGCACCAGAAATACACAAGAGTTTAAAAATGGTGTCTGGAGGGATTTGGTATGAGAGAATTAGTGAACAGATAAATGAGAATACCTCCCTACCACTCACAGATGGTCTGACAGAATGGAAAGGCAGCACACTGAAACTAAGTTTCAGTAACAGTGTATATATGTTTTTATCTGCGGTGTGTGTGTGCGTGTGTGTGTGTGTGTGTTTTCAAGTGTAGAGAATGCCCCCAGAATTAGGCCATTTTTCTTCAAACTTCTTGTGTTGATCAGTGCCACCTTAATGTAGGCTGGACCTGAATCTGCTAAGCTGGGAAGTCCAAGATAAGGAAATTGCCTAAAAAAGATATTATGGACTAGAAAAAGTATTAGCCAGTATGCAGAAACTCTAAGTAGAGAAAAAGAGAGAAGTAAGTTAGTTAAAACAATGACTGTTTAAACAGGAAACAATCATCCAGACAGTTATGTTCAGATATTGTATATTTAGATGAGAATGAATAGGAAAGGGGAAGGCATGAAGGAAGATTTCTATACAAGGAATTGAAAAGGCTCTTTGCAGCTAGAGGAGAGGTGTTTCAGTTCTCAGAGATTGGAGACAAGCATATCTATGTGAGAGATTCCCCACTGGTGTATTATAAACATAAAGACCTACCAGTGAAGCATCCACTCATGGTAGCCTGTCCTGAAACTTCCCAGTGAGTTTGACATTGTATTCTTCTCTGAAAGAATGCAAGTTGCCTAATGGAATAAGTCATGATGAATTGCTAAATCTTACGCAATCTTAGTCAGTCTGCAAAGGGGCTAAAACTTTATTCCACCCTGTTCAATTTATGTACCATATTACTGTGGTGCTGTCTGACACCTTTAAGAAAATGTGTGGTGACCATAGTTGATTCAGAACTTTTAGAGCACTTGTAAAAATACATAATTTCTATAACGTTGGTGTTTTCACGCCTGTGTTCTGATTACCGCATTCTCTGTCCCTTGATACCCTGGGAAACAGCACTTGAAGCAAAATCTGAAGCATATGTAGTCACTGTCTGAGTGGGGATGGAAGGAGAGAAAGGGACTCCTGTGTTGGATATAACATGTTTGACCCACAGAAGTTTTTTCTTTACAAAGTTTAGAACTGGAATAAGAGACAGAACAAGAGTTTTGGGCCCAAACAGACTTGAGGAACTGGATATTTCTTATGTGAAATATGGCATGAAGAATCGTCAGGTGGGGGGCTGACTGCATTTTGAAAGCATTTATTTAAGTGTTTGCTGAAATAAAAAAAACATAATTTCTGTTTGTCTGTTTGGTTGGTTGGTTGGTTTGTTGCTTCCAGTTGCCAGAAGGGTGAATTAACAGGGGACTTAGATGCTCAGATGTTTGATAGTTGTATATTGTTAAAAGGCACTTGCAAGTTTCTTTTAGTGTGCTTTTACATTAAGAAATTCCAGGGTCATCCATCTTGTGGGAGAAGGTGTTTAGCAGGGCTCTGAGATGGGAAGCTCTCAGTGGAGCTCAAAAGGTGTTTGTTTATTGGCCAGAGGACACAGGAGTTAGGTTTCAGTTTTTATTTCTGTCTACTATAAATTAGGCATATTTGTGCAGATCTGTTCACTTCCACAAAGCTTAGTAATGTTTTGCAGGTGTTTCCACTGCACTTAGAGCCATCCAGGCTGAGATAAGCATATTTTCCTGATTATTTCCCTTGCTTTGGTGAGTGACTGCTACTAATCAATTGCATTTTAAAAGCATTTATTTAACTTTTTGATGAAAAAAGATATCATTTCTCTGTTTGTTTTCTTGCTTCTGGTGACTTCTTCTCTGATGTATGTATGTAAGATTTATCAGCTTGCCCCCATTGCACTATATGTAAATGAGTATCTGTAATGTGAATTTTGAAAGTCATGAGTCACTTTATCAGTGTGCTGGATTAGATAAACTGTTGGTGTATTTTGAGTATTTATTTTCTCCACTGTAATGTGATAGTGGAATTGGTATATGTAAGACGGGGTGGTGGAGGCAATCGGAGCTTGACAACTGCATAAAAGTATATTTTGTTTCTGAAACTATGCTTTTTGCAATTGAATTTTCAGAAAAGCAAAGCAACTGCTTGTGCTTTGACTGAAAATGGGTAACCCAGACACTTCAGTGTGATGGAAGACTGTGGGACAGATTTAAGATATATTGGAAGGGATTGAATCTCTCATGATAAGTGAATTCCTGAGGTTTTCAGCAACAGAGCTGGATAATGCTGCTTGGTATGTGGAAGTTTTGCCTGTTTACCTGATATAGGTTCATAGGTTCATAGGTAGATACTAGGCTATCTGCCCTAGGGCATTTATAAGCCTAGCCAGAGTGTATTTAGCTTCGGCCTCCCTATTTGATTAGCCTACTGTGCCTCTGTAAAGTAGGTCACAGAAGGTACCCTTTTAAGATTAGTTAACTGTGCCTCTGTCTGGCAGGGACACAGGAGAGATCCCAGGGGTGAATTTACGATTTCCCATCCACGCATCCAAATTTCGCTTGAAGAGGGTCACCGAGGGGCTATGTCTAACATGAATTGGGATTCTATTCCAGAGTGAGGGGAGCCTCTGGGAAGTGAATCTGTCCCTCCAGCATGTCCTATTTATTTTTGTGCTGAGGTTTAGGTCCCTGGAGCGTGTAGCTCTAAGGGACTTGGATTTTTTGAGGTGAAGCATGTCCATTAATTCTGGGTTTGACATGGCTTTGTACGTCAGGCATAGATCGCCTCTGAGTAGGCGGTAAGCAACTGAGTAGAGCTGGAGTTTCTTTAGTCAAGCTGCATAGGACATCTGTTTGTAGCCCATGATCCTCTTGGTGAGGTACTTTTGGGGTCTCTCCAGTTGCTGCAGGTGTCGGGTAAGGTACATCCCAAAAGGGGCATTGTATTCAATTATGGGCCTGATGAGTGACTAGTAGAGGGACACAATGACCTCTCTTGATCTAGATGCGAACCCTTTCGTGATAAGGTGGGCTATATAGAAGGTCTTTCTAACCACTTTGGCAACGTGATTATCAAAGGAGAGATTACTATCTACGTTGGTCCCCAAATCTCTAATTACTTCTTCCGTACTTAATGGATTACCACCTATGTGGTAATTTGTGGGCACCTTGTTTTTCCCAAAGGGGATGACTATGCACTTTTTAGCATTCAGCATGAGGCCGTGGCTCTGGCACCAAGCATCCATCTCTGTGAGACCCTTTTGGAGGATGCTTGTGTCAGCTGGAGATTCAATTATGGCCCCCAGTTTGCAGTCATCTGCGAACTTTGTCAGCCATAATCCCCCCATGTTAGCCTGAACCTCAGAGAAGTATATACCGAACAAGAGAGGCTCCAGAACTGAGCCCTGTGGGACGCCACTTGTAACTGGTTTGAATTCAGACATGGCACCTGCGATTCTGACCATGTGGGTTCTATCTCTGAGCCAGTTTGCAACCCATCTTGTGATATAGGGGTTGATTTTTAAGCTGGTAAGCTTATTTATGATGCTGGAGTGGGGTATTGTGTCGAAAGCTACCTTGCCCTCATCTATGGCTTTGGTAACTGTTTCAAAGACATCCACTAGGTTTAAGAGGCAAGATCTGCCCTTAACAAAGCCGAATTGGGTAGGGTCCAGTGTCTGCAGGCTCCCAATGTCTTTGTTTATGAGTTCCATGATAATACGCTCCATAGCTTTACAGACCAGACTAGTCAGGCTTATGGGGCGATAGTTTCCGGGGTCCGTTGTGGCACCACCTTTGTGGAGTGGGACCATTGTAGCTGTATGCCATTCTTTAGGTACATATCCTGTAGTAAGGCTAAGTTTGAACAGTGACTTAATGTGAGGGTTCAGTTCTCCTTGGAGCTCGTGTAAGACACAGCCTGGGATACCATCCAGTCCCATAGATGCTGTGTTTTTTGCTTTGGAGAGGGCAGCTTTCACCTGTGCATCTGTGATGTCAGCGAGGTTACATTCAGTTGGGATAGGCATTTGCTCCTTTGGGGGGGAAGGGGGGGAGAAGTTTGCACTGAATCTGTCTGCCAGGATGTTGGCTATGTCTGTAGGTTCGGTATATTTTGTACAGTTATGCAGCAATTCAGAGCATATCTGGGAGTTTCCACCCATGTTCCTGACATAACTAAAGAAAGCCTTGTGATTATCTTTAGTGTCTAGAGCAATTTTTCTTTCGAAACTGGCCTTTGATGATTTTGAGGGATCGAAGTTTCTTGCTAATACTGATCAGAGATGCCTTTCCTTTTTGGGATTTTGCTCTGTCATGTAGTAGATTCCTCCTTCTGTTGTATATATGGCTGGGGTCCACCAGACCGGTCTCCTGTTTTTGGAGGAGTGAGTCTTGGTTTTATTTGGGATAGCATGATCCATGCATTCCTGCAGGTGCTCATAGAATGCATTTGTAAAGGATTCTGCAGATTGGGCTGTATTATCCTCTGGCCCAGGGGCTTTGAAGGATTCCACCTCAGTCTTGAGAAGTGCAAAGTTGGCTTTTGAGAAATTCTTTACAGTGATTTCCTTGGCTGGGGGTAGGGATGGGATATGGATGTCCAGGGAAATTTGGTCTGATCTTACCAATTAAGGGTTTACCTCTGGTGTGGAACATAGAGTCCCCATGTTGGTGATGACCAGGTCCAATATGTTGTTCCCTCTTGTGGGAGTGGTGCCAGTTCCATTGCGTTAGAGTTTATAAATTCATATGCTTATTTCCATTGCTACAGTCACCAGCAGAAACCAAATGAAACACCCACAATCCAACCCATTTATAGTGCCTGACATAAGACTTTTGTAGTTTGCTCTACAAGAGGATAACATTTATTTTGTTTTATTATTTCAAAATGATTTTTTAGAATGATTCTTTTTTGTTTGACTTTTCTAAATTAAAATGAGAAGGTCACCGAACTGGGTTGAAAATGTATGTGTGTTTAAGTACAAAGTTCTTGTTGGCATGTGTATGTATGTGTGCTTGTGTTAAAGACGTGAAGGGAAGGTTGTATGTGTATATGACAGTGACACTATTATGTGTATTTGTGAGATGTTTTGAAATGTTTGTGCTTGTTTATGTACAAGTTTGGGGGTGAGTAAATGTGAGTTCAGCATATTATTGTTGGAATTTCAGACATTAAGGTTATAGAAGTGTCTCCTTTCCCCCATTTTTATTGAGTCTCAGAGTTGGTATATATTTAAGTTGTAGTGGTGGGGGATTAAGTGTGGTGCTGTAGGGATTTTGACCCCCTGCAAAATCCTCTTTTTAATGGAAGATGTAGTTATACATATTAACTCCAACAGTGTCCAAATTAAAAGGCACATAAAATTACATGGTGCATTTGACTAAACCTGCTGACTGTAGTGCAAACTGAGACAGAAACATGCACTTTTTCAAAATGATAAATTGACTAACAATGGTTCTGTCATATATCCATGATATTAAACAAAACAGCAGAGGCAATTCCATAAAATAATCTGATTTTTATTCCACAAGAAAAATATTTGCATAGATACTTCTTTAGCACAGATAAGATAATAAAAGCTGCAATGTCTCCCATATTAGTTCAGCTGCAGTTGCAAGGAGAATTCACACAACTTCATTCTGTCTGGATTCTTGGTAGAAAGCTTCCGTGCTCTTTAGGTTCTTCCAGCTTGTCACTTCTTTTGTTACAATTCACTTACCAGAAATGTCCCTGCATCAATAAGGCAGCATGCCTAATTACCAGTGACATAGCTCTCTTTTAATACATCACACAATAAGATTATTGCTTTGCAACAGGACTCTCTTTGGCAACCTCTCTAACACAAACCCATTTAAAACAGTTTACAACATATCATTTACAATATATTTGCTATTTACAACAAAATACTTTATGGTACCACAACATTATTTTATCATTCTTACACTCACATGGTAGGTACCACTAGTACCTTAACTACATGGGCTAAAGGGGGCAGCTATCCTGGTTGTAATATGTCAGAGATCACAATCATCAGTCAATTATCATTCATTGCCAATGATTAAGCTCTGTCAAATGAATAGGTTTAGTAGATTAGAGTGATTAGACTGCAGCTTTTGCTGCTACAGTTTAGCAATTTAAGGGAGACATTTTCCTTTTCTTTTTGGTATTCAGCTTAGTAAGTGTGGACTGCTCAGTACACCAAATAGGATTCATATGAGTTTCAAGGCTGTTTCAGCCTAATAACCATGTAGGCCTTGCCAATAGTCACTGTCATGCCTTAGCTTTGGTATAAGTGACCCTGTAGACAGTGTCCTTGCAGCAAGCTTTGGTATGGGTTGTATGTGTACAAAATGTGTGAATCATATGAATTGTCTGGGTGATACACAGACACATTACATATAATAGCCTGGGCATTACAGACCACCAAGCATGATATGGAGTGAAACCCCTTCCAATTAGTATATTTCAAGCCATCTGCATCTGATTAATCCTTGACAATAACACGGGTACACTCTATACTTCCTGTCACATCAGAGAAATTAATGATGTCACAAAATAGCCCATGCACTGTTGGTTCTCAACTCCCCGCTGTCTTGATCAACCATTTATGCTCTTCCACATACTGTAGCATAATGTTTTATAAATGGTATGGCTGTGGTACACCTAATATGACACCCCTAGCTTCATGGAATGTCCCTGTAGCTAAGATGATCGGTGCTACCCATACCATTGTATCCACATGATTGGGCACACCAGACAACCACCATGATTTTGATTGTGGATGGGCAAGTTTGACTAGGCCCCTTACTGCATCCCTATCTACTCAGAGAAATTGGTCCATGTCTTATCAGACTTTTGTGTGATAGTAGGACAGGTGTCAGTTTCTCCTTCTGTATAGTATAGGTAGTCATGACACACAAGATTGTGAACACTGGCTCTAACAGTGGCTCTCAACATAAGCTACTGTTGCTATTCCTGTCATGGCTTCCATCATCCACACCATGATTCTTGCAGTTCAGAATTGGTATGCACTGCTCTGCAGTACCAATTTTTTATATATTTTTAAATGGTCCACCATTTGGTCTGCCATTTTGGATTCCTTCATTTGGATAGGACACAATCAGTCCATTGACCATAATCACTTTGCCAATACTCACCCTCATAGGGTATCACTTGTCAGCAGAATGCAAAACAAATCAGATGTATGTTGAATTTGCAGGCACCCATCCAATCAACATGGATTGATTTAAAAGGAATTATGGTTATCACTTGTTTTGTACATAATAGAAAGATTGATGACTGTAGCAGCTTAACCTGAAACAATGAACACATTGAGTAATAATAAATATGTCCACCTATCTTGTCTTATTTATTTATTGCTAGAGATAAAATGGTTCTAGTTTGAGGGTTTGTGAACACATTTGATTTTTAGAAGTGTAGAAAACCAAAGGAGGTTGGGTCCTTAGTACAAAATTGTAGCGTATAAGGTTTTGTACTGATAACTGAGAGACTTTAGTTTAGCACCTTTTTTTCTTCTTTTTGTAGTTAGAAATCTTTGGGCTTTTTTAGCTGTATGATGTATTATAGACATACTAATAGAGGCTTTATGTTTTTGGTTGGATCAGGGCAAAGTGTAGTGAAATGAGAACTTTTTTTGTCCTATATGAAATACATATTAAATGTTTAATTGGGCTATACAGAAGGATTTCCTAAGTACTGTTACTATGTAGTGTTCAAAGGCTAGAGAGTAGTCTACAAAGGTACACAGATGTCTGACTCTGTATGACTGGAGTCAAACTTTTGTCTATACTGTAGGTTGGTGCTGAGATTGATGCATTGAATGACTGCTGTATTTGTTGACAGGGTAAAGCACTGATCCATGTGGACCATTTTGAGATTCAGTCCAGAGTTTACAACCAGATAGAAACATACATAAGTTCATAGGTAGGTACTAGGCTATCGTCCCAAGGGCCTAAGTAAGCCTAGCCAGCAAGGTTCCCTGGCTTACACCACCCAAGAAAGCTATTTTCCTGTGCCCCTGTTGAGCAGAGCCACAGAAGTGATCCCCAGGGTGTATTTCCTATTTCCCATCCACTCATCAAGATTTTTCATGAAGAGTGCTAATGAGGAACTTTGCTTGACATACATGGGTAGCTTGTTCCAGAGTATGGGAAGTCTCTGGGACAGGAATTTATCCCTCCAGCATGTCCTGTTTATTGTGGTGACAAGGTTTAGGTCCCTAAAGCATGTAGCTTGGAGAGATTGGGATTTCTTTAGGTGTAGCATGTCCAACAGCTCTGGGTTTGACACAGCTTTATATGTTAGGCAGAGATCACCTTGGAGTAGGCGATATGCTATGGAGTAAAGCTAGAGTTTTTTGAGATGGTCAGTGTAGGGCATCTGTTTGAGGCTAGTAATCCTCTTTGTGAGGTACTTTTGTGACCTTTCCAGCTGCTGCAGCTGTCTTGTGAGGTACATTCCAAAAGGGGCTTTGTACTCTATAATGAGTCTAATGAGTGTCGAGTAGAGGGAAACAATGACATCTTTTTTCCTGGATGAGAACCCTTTTTTGATGAGGTGTGCCTTGTAGAAGGATTTCCTGACTACTGTGGTGATGCCATTATCAAAGGATAGACTACTGTCCACCTGGGTCCCAAGGTCTCTTATCACACATTTGGCGTTAAGTAGACTGCAGGGTATATGGTAGTTCATGGGTGCAGAGGTTTTACTAAAGGGGATGACAATGCACATTTTGGCATTGAGATTGAGACCATGGCTCTGACACCAGGCATCTGTCTCAGTGAGGCCCTTCTGTAGGATGTCCATATTATTTGGGGACTCAACTATGGCTCCTAGTTTGCAGTCATGTGAGAACTTCATTAGCCAAAGGCCTTCGGTGTTAGCCTGTACTTCAGAGAAGTAGATACCAAACAGGAGAGGTCCCAGTACTGAACCCTGTGGTACTCCACTTGTCACAGGTTTGAAGTCAGATTTGGAGTCTGCAACTTTTACAGTGTGGGTTCTGTCAGTGAGCCAATTGGCAACCTATCTTGTGACATAGGGATTTATACCTAGTTTAGTGAGTTTAGCTACAATTCCAGAAAGACAGGGTGGTGTCAAAAGCCTTGGCAAGGTCAAGATAGGCTGTGTGAACCACCTTACCCTCGTCTATGGCTTTGGTGACTACCTCAAAGAAGTCGATCAGGTTCAGGAGGCATGATCTGCCTTTCACAAACCTGAACTGGGTGGGGTCCAGAGTTTGGAGGTTACCAATGTATTTGATTATGAGTTCCATGATGATATGTTCCATGGCCTTACAGACCAGGCTCATCAGGCTAATAGGGCGATAGTTCCCGGGATCATTGGTGGCTCCCCCTTTGTGGAGTGGGATAACTGTTGTTGTGCACCATTCAGTGGGCACAAAGCCCGATGTGAGACTATGATTGAACATGTTGCGTAGGTGGGAAGCCATTTCGTTCTGAAGTTCGTGTAAAGCGCAGCCTAGGATGTTGTCCTGGCCCATGGATGCTGTGTTTTTGGCTTTAGAGAGAGCAGCTTTTACCTGCGTAGGTGTGATTACAGAGACTCTGCATTCTTCCTGTATAGATATGGGCCCTTTAGTAGGTGAGAGGGGGGTAAAGTTAGCACTGAACCTATCTGCCAGGATGTTTGCAATATCAGTTGGTTCGGTTATCTTCATGCCATTGTGCTGTAACTCAGAGCAGATTTGGGTGTTGCCATTGAGATTCTTGACATAGCTATAGAGTGCTTTGTGGTTGTTCCTAGCATCAGTGGCAATTTTGTTTTCGTAGCTAGCTTTGGAGGATCTTATAAAGGATTTCAGCTTCTTACTGAGGCTGACCAGGGAACTCCTCCACTCATGGAATTTTACTCTCTTTTGCAACAGTTTTTTCCTTCTGTTGTAGAGTTTGTTTATAGCTGGGGGCCACCACATTGGCTTCCTTTTTTCGGAGGATAGCATCTTGCTTCTGTTTGGGATGGCACGATCCATGCACTCGTGTAAGTGCTTATAGAATGCATCTGTGTAGGATTCGGCAGTTGTAACTGTATTGTCCATCTGCATGGGTGTCATGAAGTTTGCCACTTCTGTCTTAAGAAGCATGAAGTTGGCTTTAGAGAAATGTTTTATCTTGGTTTCCTTAATGGGGAGTAGGGGCGGGATGTGGATATCTAGGGTGATTAGCTTATGGTCGGATCTGACCAACGAGGAATGGACTTCAGCTGTGGAACACTGGTCACTCGTGTTGGTAATGACTAGGTCTAGGATATTGTTGCCCCTGGTGGGGGTGTGGATAAGTTCATCCAGGGCATTGGAATTTATGAATTCCAGAAATCGTTGAGCGAAGGAGTTGGTACATGAGCGAAGGTCAAGATAGGCTGTGTGAACCACCTTACCCAGTTAATGGTGGGGTAGTTGAAATCACCCATTATTAGGGTGTTTGGTTGAACCCTAATATTTTTCAGTATATCAAGAAAAGAGGAGTGGAAATCCTGGGGCACGGAGAGGGATCTGTAGCAAGCTACAATTTGAATTGCAGTTTTGCCCAGAGTTAGTTGCACTTGGATAACCTCAGATGCATTATGCTGAGCACCTAGGCTGGTGGTGTGGATATCCTTAATGAATATGGACGCACCTCCGCTTTTGGTATTCCGGTCCAGGTTAGATGGCTAAAAAGTATGGTATGAGTTATAGCCTGGTAATGCAGGGGTGTGGTCTGGAGCCTTGAACCAGGTCTTAGTCACTGCACATATATCGATGTTCTCCATTTTAGGGAGTGCCTCGAGGGAGTATATTTTGAGATTTAGACTTCTAGCACTGAGTAGCATTACCCTCAGTATTTGCTTGCATGTTCCTGTTAAGGTGGTGAATTTGTCATTTTTTATCTTGCCTGAAAAAGGCACTATAGGGGCAGCAAGAGCCTTAGCCAGTATCTGGAATCCCCGGGGGTGGCAGGTGCAGGCCATCTCCGGCAAAGCATCGTGGTCTGTCGGCCATGTCATCCCAGGCAGACAGATACTGGATCCCCTTAGAATGCCACCAGAAGCTTAGCCAATTGTTGGTCAATCATTTTGTCCTTGTACTGCTGTATCATTCTGGGCGATGGCAGAATGCTACTCAGGGCTAGCGTTGTACCTGCCTGGGCTACAAGATCGGAGAGCTCTTCCATGTCTCTCTTCATATAGTCCAGAGAGGTATGTCTTAGGTCATTCACACCAACATGGACAATGACAGAGTCATATCTGTACTTGTTGTGGAGTGACCTGAGTACGTAGGTTATGTGGCGGATCCTGGCAGAGTAACCTTCTCCTTGTTTAGCCTGGTGAGTGGGACATCAGTGTGCCTGACTATAGAGTCACCTATGACTAGTGTGTTGGGTACGTTGTTTTGCCTTATGGGCTGTGGTTTATTGGCACACTGAGTCTGTGGGCTATGTGTCATTTGGATTGTGTTGGGGGGGGTGGAGGTTGCTTGCGTTTCTGCTTTGGAGGTCTATGTTGCTTGAGCAGATTACTGAGGGCCTCTGCGAATGTTTTTGTGTTTCTATGTGTGGATTTTGGTGGTGTAGGTTTAGTAGGACTATGTGATGAGTGTGTTGTGGTGCAAGTGTTTAACTTCTCTAGACTGTCAAGTTCAGTCTTGGTTGGAGAGAGCTTTACCTCCAGTTTGGCTAGATAAGTGCATCTCTCACAGGTTATAGTGTTGGGTGGTAGGAGGAGAGGGTTGTCTGTGTACATGAGGCAATTGCTACATTGCCCCAAGATGCCCAGATTCATCAGATAGACAGGAGAGAACACTGGGAGCTGATCTTTGGACATGCCTGAATAAAAAAATATTTTCCTCTAGACAAGTGAGGAAAGTGAGTACAATAGCTGTTTTTCTCTAAGCAAGTGAGGAAAGTAAGTACAAAAACTGTTTTCCTCTAGATAATGAGGAAGATTGAGCACTGTAGTAATTTGTAGCTTGTTTAGTGCTTGCAACAAGTTCTGAACAAGTGCTGAGCACAAATAAGCAAATTCAAGTGCTAAAACTAAGAATCTGTATCTGAACTAGACTAGTTACAGGAAAGAAACAAGTGCAAATATGGGCTTTTAAATCAGAAAGTTGAAAGAGATGGAAAATTTGCCCAAACGGCCAATAACTACACTTTCTGGGCCAGAAATCACTCGTTATGTGGTAGATAGGTTACCTAGTGCTTAGCACTCCCACTGATAAGCTAGAAGGCTTCCCTCCAACACAGAAAGGCTTGAGGTGGCTCAGGAGCTTACAAACAGTCCTGGATACAGCAAATCTGTATCTGGACTAGACTAGTTACAGGAAGGGGGGGCAAGTGCAAATGTGGGCTTTTAAATCAGGAAGTTGATAGAGATGGAAAAACTGCCCAAACGGCCAATAACTACAATTTCTGGGCCAGAAACCACTCCTTATGTGGTAGATAGGTTACCTAGTACTTAGAAGGCTTGTCTTCAATGCAGAAAGGCTTGGGGAGCTCAGAAGCTTACACATAGTTCTGGGTATAGCAAATCTGTATCTGGACTAGACTAGTTACAGGAAAGGAAGAAAACAAGTGTAATTTTTTTTGTTACAGTTAAGCAGAACACATGGAGAGCCTAGCAAAGTTTTTTTTTTTTTTTTGGTAAAGGAAAAGGAGAGAGAAGAAGCAGAAGATAACTCAAGGTTAGGAAACTAAGTGGGTTAGCCTTCTCAGATGTTCTCTCTGTATTAGGTAAAATGAGCTAATGCACTAGGACTGGGAGGATTGTCCCAAATCAAATTTACAGTAGGGGCAGGCAACTGTAAATACACCAAGTATAACTCCAAAGACACTAACACGAGGGGAGGGTGGGGAACAATACTGAAGCTAGTAGCCTACACTCTTTTAGACAGTAAACACTACAGAAATGTTTATCACAGCAGAAGAACAGCAGTGAGCCACAAAATTAAAGTTTTTAAACCGATAAAGGAGCAAGGAGACTCTACAGAATGCTTTTAACTGCAAACAAATCAGTTATATGATACACTCCTTGGCAGGAAATCAGAACAAACAAATAGGTGCTTAACTAGTACAGAAAATTTCCCATTAATACATTTCACACAGTGAAACTAGCTATAAAGCTTTACAAACAGTGTGACAGTAAAAAACTTATTTCTCAGGCCCTGTAAGGCAGACAGTTTTAGTTTAACCGTACAGATTAGTTAATAGCAATAAAATACAGTAAAAAGTATGCAGCAGGCAATAAAAAGTGCTATAAATTAATTACTAGAAGTAATAACCAGTAAAAATAAGCCAAAAAAAGGGATACTTATTGTTATAAATCTCAGATCAAAGTTGTAGTCAATGCCCCTCCTCCATTCGGCTCAGTGTGTATAGACCCACTGTTAATATAAGCTGTTGGTCACATTGTAATTTACATTGAGAAATAATACAATCAAGGGTTCAAAAACAATTGCAGAATTAAGCAGTACAAGATTGGCAGTAGATTGCTAAACGTTTTACTGTATCAGGACATAGAGTAGCCTTTGCTATACTGCATAATGAATATTGTACCACACTGTGAACTCTAGTTACACATACTATGTTACATTGATCACATAATGAATATTGTACCAAACTGGGAACTCTAGTTACACATACTATGTTACATTGATCACATAATGAATATTGTAACACACTGTGAACTCTAGTTGCACATACTATGTTACATTGATCACATAATGAATATTGTACCACACTGTGAACTCTAGTTACACATACTATGTTACATTGATCACATAATGAATATTGTACCACACTGTGAACTCTAGTTACACATACTATGTTACATTGATCACATAATGAATATTGTACCACACTGTGAACTCTAGTTACACATACTATGTTACATTGATCACATAATGAATATTGTACCACACTGTGAACTCTAGTTACACATACTATGTTACATTGATCATACCTCTCAAACTTGTAGTACAAGATATCTAGGCAAAGCCAAAATTAATGGGGAACAAAGGCCAAAACTAGGGACAAATTTAAAATATTGCTTGTACAATCTTAGGAAGTTGTTGGAATAAAAGGTTTTGTGTTGCCATACATTTTGTGAAGGATATGAAGGCTGAAACTGAAATGGCTGTCATTATTTTATTAATTCAGTCCTCACTGATTTGCCAGAAACCAAATGTTTTATCAAGAACTTATAAACAAAGACATTGGCAACCTTCTAACACTGTACCCCACCCAGTTTGGTTCTGTGAAGTGTCGATCTTGTCTCATCAACCTTATTGACTTCTTCGAATCAGTCTCCAGAGCCATGGACGAGGGTAAGATGGTCCACACAGCCTACCTGGACCTCGCCAAGGCCTTTGACACCACCCCCCACTCTGGAATTATAGATAAACTTACTAAGCTGGGCATTAATCCCTACGTCACTCAACAGGTCGCAAACTGGCTTACTGACAGAACCCACACTATAAAAGTAGTCGACTCCAAATCCAGCTCCAGACAAGTGACAAGTGGAATACCACAGGGTTCAGTCCTGGGACCTCTCTTGTCTGGCATCTACTTCTTCAAAGTACAGACCAACACCAAGGGACTGTGGCTAACAAAGTTCACAGATGACTGCAAACTGGGAGCCATTATTGAATCCCCAAGTGATGTGGATATTCTGCAAAAGGGCCTTACAGAGACAAATGCTTGGTGACAGAGCCATGGGCTCAAGCTCAATGCCAAGAAATGTATAGTTGTCCCCTTTGGGAAAAACATGTACCCATGAATTACCACATAAGTGGCAGTACACTAAACACTGAAAGTGTGTTAAGGTACTTAGGGACACAGGTGGACAGTGGTCTCACCTTCGATAACCACATCACCACAACAGTCAGTAAATCTTTCTATGTGGCACATCTCATCACTAAGGGATTTTCATCCATAAAAAAGGAGGTCATTGTCTCACTGTACTCATCCCTCATTAGACCCATTACAGAGTACAATGCCCCATTCAGTACGTACCTCACAAGACAACTCCAACAGTTGGAAAGGCTGCAGAAATACCTCACTAAAAGAATCACAGGCCTAAAGAAGATGCCTTATGCTGACCGTCTAAAAAAACTCCAGCTATACTCTCACATATTGTCTACTCAGAGGCGATCTCTGCTTAACATACAAGGCCATGTCAAACCCAGAGCTGTTGGACATGCTACACTTAAAGAAATCCCAGTCCCTCAGAGCCACGTGTTCCAGAGATCTAAACCTGGTCATCACAATGAGCAAAACATGCTGGAAGGATAGGTTCCTGTCCCAGAGACTGCTCATACATGTCAAACAGAGTGCCTCTTTGGCTCTCTTCAAAAGGAACCATGACAGCTCGATGGGAGATAGGAAATTCACTGTGGGGATCACATTAGTCGCCCTGCTAGACAGGGGACCAGGGAAGTAAATGTCCTGGGTAGAAATAGCCGGGGAACTGTTAAGGCTAGGCTTGTATAGACCCTAGGGCTGTTAGCCTAGTACCAACCTATGAACCTAGGAACAGCTCTAAAATATGAGACAAAAATCTAGACATTCTGTGAAAATCTGAACAGTTGGGAGCTGTCACTGATATACTGTATGTTCCAACAAAACTAAGAAAACGTAAATTCACACAACTTCTCATTGAAAGACTAGTAAACATGCACTATTTTACACTGAGAAATATAAATCTGAAAGGGGAGGCAGTAGGAGAAGGATTTCTGGATGAAACAGGTGAGAAGGGAAAGTATAGCTAGGTGTGGTGAGGTTGGGAGGAGTGAGAAAGTTGAAGGCTTGGTAAGCAAAGATTCAGGGTAATGAATTATACTAGTAGAGGAGGAAAAAGACAGAAAGGGGAGATTTATGAAAAGGACCTTTATAGGGGATGGCAGCAAATTGTTTGTTGTCTGGGGTAGTCCAGACACCACTACATTTCTACCAGTACATGCATAGTCTGTAAGAAAACAAAGTACTCTAAATATCTTTGAGGTGCATATGCAGAATCAGATGGAGTTTCCTATCTGCCAGTTCTGCTCATACTGAGCATTCTTGGTACAAACGAGATATGCCATGGAAGACCAGGTTGGTTTTGCAAGTAATGCTGCCATAGGAGAGGAAGTATTGCTCTTAGACCATTCCTTATGTATAGAAGTTGGTGTCCACCACCATAGTAGATCCCATGGTTCTTTGTGGAGCAATGGCATATCTTATGATGTTTCCCACAGAAAGGTTGGTATTCACTATATTTTGGCATAGTCGGACTTTCCCAGTAAATGAATTTTAATAAATAATAGAGAAGATGGCAACACCAGTCAGACAGGGCATTTTGATGTAGCGCACGTATACAATCACAGTATTTACAGAGTCTGTGGCTCTGCCATAGAAGCTAAGACCACCTGAATCAATGTGAATGACTAAAAATATTTTTAACAAGTGCAAGTGTATACCATGTTTTCCCTTTTGTGAGTCCACCACTGAAGTGGGTGTCCATTATGTGATAAAGGCTGGTAAAATGATAGGGTATGCAGAGCAGGCATTAAGAAAAGAAACTAAGAAGTTGTCTTTCTGTGAAGACATTTATTCAAGCTACACAGGGTACTCTCCATTTCTTCCCTCTCATTACTATGAATATAGAGTGGATTGTTCTGCCTTACTAGAAGTGCACAGCCAGCATATAAGAACATGCATCCACAGACCCCAGGATTATAAACCTCTATAATTGTTGCATTGTTGCAAAGCTATGACTACAGTACTACCATAAAGAAAAAATATATGCTGTTTTATTGTGCAGGGTACTGTCACCAGGAATAACACAAATGCTATAATTCCTAAACAGTGATGGGTGTGTATAGCAGCCTAATCAAAGAAATACCACTTGCAGAAGCAGTGTCACCTGTGAAAGAGGTATTGGACTGAAATGGGGTAGCAAATTTGAGAGGTTGGTTTTAAAAATGCTGGTTGTGCATGAACTTGACCATAGTGCAGCTTTGGAATTGAACCGATCTGCATCGCCATTTATTCATTATCTGTCGTCAAAGTATATTGTTTTGTATTGTTTTACTGCACTTACAGTTTCATTACATAAGCAGCCATACTCTAGTTATACTTTAATAGGAAGCCTTATAGCTGTATTGTTTAGTTTATATGTTAGTCCCAGGTTAGCTTACGTTTGAGTAAAACATTAAGTATTTTCCAGTATCATTGTATCTGCCCCATCATTGCCACCAGCACGTATACTTTGTGCACTGGGTGTGTTGTACCAGTTTTCTTTGACTGTTACCATGATTTTATATCACAGATTTCCATGTTCCACCATTCGGCTTCATGCTTGTTCTGTCTGTGCTGCATTCTACTTGAAGATCTTAGGATCATCTGAAGAAATACAGTAGAATCTCTCTATGCAGTCATAGATGCTAACATAGAAATAGACCAGTACTTGATTATATATCACCGCTAGTTGATAGTAAATAGGGTCTGGCCCCATATCTCTGATATACAGAGACAGTCAGTAACACCCAAACTAACATATCCTTCACATAATCTCTGAAAACATCCCAACTAACATACCTCTCCTAATAAATGTCTATGATACACAGGGACACAATTGGGTTGTGTTGCATGACTAGGCTTGGGTTGCATGACTAGGCTTATTAAGGCCCTGGTAGTTGTTAGCCTATATACTTGTGAACCTTTGTTAACTTGAGGCTGAACTCCCATAATAAGCCAGTTGTACGTCCAGTGCTAACCCCCATTTTTATTCTCTTTGGATTTAATTTATTCTTTTTAGGCCTGATAGGGCTGCCAGGACATCATCATTTGAGACATTCTCAGCTCCCAATATGCTTATATGGTACAGCTAACTACTTGACCAAAGTCCATGTAGCATATGCCAACTATCTCTTGGAGTCATCTGACCAAAGAATGTTGTCATTTTATCCAAACTGTCCTACATGAGGAATTCCTTTGCATCTCTGAAAAAAAATCTCTCATTCATACATGGCAATCAGTACAGGAAAAGTAACGCAACCATAAAACAAAAACAGTAGTAGCAGTGGTTACTTTTGGCAACAAAGGGCATAGGCAGCATAGTAGTAGAATCTTATAACTTGGTTTCCTTACCCACAAATGGTGCAACCCTGAAGGATATTCATATTAGCTAGAGGGATTTGTGAGGTGCAGCCACCCACAACATGTAAGACAACCTTTATGGAATCATTTGAGTAACAGGGGAGTTATATATAAAAGCAAAGTATGTTAAGGAGTTGGCACTTGAGCAGTACAAATAACTAGTACTAAAGAACATTAACATAGAGGTAAAAGACTACCCTTCCCCCACACTATTTTAAGATTCCCCTTCCAAGGCTGCATAGTTTTTGGGACAAGCACTTGTTACTATAAACTCTGTAATTCACTTGGTACAAAGTTGTGCGAGTTCAGACTAGTGGGCTTATTCAAGTAGAAGGACTGGGTGGAACAGTCCCGACATGGGGTGCAGCAGAACTGGCAAGGTGCATTACTGTTCTTTCTTTGTTTTTATTTGTCAGGTTATTATTTCACATTGATTTTTTATATAACTTTTCAGCAGTTTGCAGGTACCCTTCGTTTATGTTTGGTATGTTGTTTTTCAATGACATGTGAGTTGGGATTATAAAACAGCCTTTTATAAGTTTATTGCAAACCCTGATTCCTTTTGGTATGGTGTTTGTTAGACAGGAGGAATGCATTTCATCCACTTTCTGAAACTTTGTAGTGGTGGCACAGTGAGCTTTTAGGTTGCATATGATTTGTAATGCAATGTCACAGTGCAGGGTTGAGTCTGAGTCAGAAGATATAAATATAAACACAATAGCCCAAAGGGCAGTTTACTAGTACTTATCTATGAATCTATGAAAGAGACTGTACCGATGTTTTATTTCAAATGGGAGATCGTAGGTTTTAGGGCAGATAGCCTAGTATAAACCTATGAACCTATGAACCTATAATGTGGTAAGCTGCATAAACAAGCAGAAAAGAAAAAAATATTGTCTGTGTATATTAACACAGCTTTAGGAGAGTTCAGATTTTACAGCATTCTTGAATAAGCTCACTAAAATTCTTTCTGGGTGGTACCCATGCTGAACGGTTTTACAGATGGGTCTATATTAGAAAACCAAAAGTTGTTTTCAACGAATGCTCACATGAGCAAAAACGCTGGACATCGAACTCCTTATTGTGGGGTGTGTGCCCCCCACATCCCCTCTAACTATATATTCCAACTCTGAGCTTGCACTACAGTGAGGAAAAGGCAAACATCCCACTCCTCATTGTACCAGACCCCACAAACACTCTTTCGATTTCCAGCATTTTCGCTCATGTGAGTGTTCACTGAAAACAACTTTCGGTTATCTGATATAGACCCTTTACAAATTACCTTCCTGAAGCACTGTTTGCTTGTTAGGACCAGGGATAATTGTTTAGCAAAGTGGAACAGTAGTCTGTCTTTTCCACGTCTACTATTTAAAACTGACTTGGCTATTGAGTGCTTCTAATGCAACAGTGCACCTTTTTTCTATCACATTCTGATTAGTCCTCTTCCAACAACAGTAATGCATCCTGTAATGCTCATCTAGGGACATAGTTGCGGTGCTCTTTTCTCATATAACAAACAGCAGTAGGACATTATGTAAAAACACATCAATGAGCAGTAAAATCCATTACATCTTTTTCCATTAGATGTACTTCCAAACAAGTGTGCTGCAGAAAATATTTAAAAAAAAAATCACATTTATGTGTCTGCCTCCAAAGTGAAAGATGCAAAAAAAAAAAAAAAACAGTAGCTCATATAAGCACTTCTTCCCTACATTTCTAAGTGTAGTGATATGGTTTTACTATCAGCATGGGGCTGTAAATAAAATGAGCACACAGAGGAAACTGTTAGGATTTCCTGAAGAGTTAAGTTACCCTTCCCCCAAGGTACTGAAACCTGAGCCATCACACTAAAAGCTGTCTGAATGTAAACAATAGGATCACCTGACCTACCAGCTTAATCAAAACAATGAGATCTGCAGGGAATCTTGACACTCTCCCTTTAATGATAAATGCTTTGAGCCATCCATTCCCAATCCAATAGCAAGCAGCAAGACCCAGCCATCTGTTCCCAGCTTTATACTAAATCCAACAGCAAGCAGCAAGCCCGAGCCATCCGTTCCCAGCCTTCTAAATAAATCCTAAATAGCGAGCAGCAAAACATCTGTTCGAGCCTTCTAAATAAATCATTTCCGGCTGGTTCATTCCCGCTTGCAAAGCATTTGAACCAGCTGGAAATCCGGAAATATGTGCTCTGTGAGCTGAATTTGGACAGGCTGGTAGCCCTGGCAAGCTGACATCATCATGCACACGATGACATCAGCTAAAGTGCGAAAAACAAAAAAAAAAAGCGCGAAAAAACAAAATATATCATGAAAAAAATCAGAATTGAAGGGGTGCCAAACGGGAATCGTGGCACCCATTTATTTGGACCCAAAAACTTGGTAAAAACAGAGTAATTCAGGACAGTTGGGAGGGATGAGTGAAAATGAATTTGATTATCAGTTGCAAAAAGGCAGAGTTTGTATTAAGTTGTTGGGAGAGAAGGGATTCTAAGAACTTCAGTGCTAGTACATACTCATTTAAGTCTTATTTCTTTGCATATGCTTTCTCATGATGTAAAGAGATTTTAGGGGTTGTAGGCTACTACACTACTGCAGGCTATCAGGGCTTTGCTTTTATTTAGCTCTATAAGGACTATCTCTAAAGCTACAGCAGGTTCAATACCCAGAAGCTGCAGTCTGGACAGGAAGGCATGGTTTATGTTACCACTCCCTGGTGAAGTATGATAAATTAAACAGAAGAATAATTTCTCCCAACACTTCTACAGTAGCTTCTGGTATAAAAGGGTCTTGTTGTCAACTAAAGTGACAAGAAGCTGTGTTTGTGTGGTGGGAGTGAGGGAATCCTAACTGCTTAAGTACCGGCCTTTGTATACTGGTAGTCCACCCATTCAGCCGGTATACCACCCATTCAGCCGGTACACCACCCATTCAGCTCGTCACAACCTATTCAATGGGTAAACCATCCATTCAACTGGTACACAACCTATTCAACTGGTGTATGATCCATTCAACTGGTACATCACCTATTCAACTGGTGTACCATTCATTCAGCTGGTACACCGCCCATTCAACCAGTACACCACCCATTCAACTGGTACATTACACATCTAGCTTGTACACCACCCACTCATCCATGTGATATTTTTTTCTGACTTAAAGCGTTATTTTTGGGGGGGGGTTAGTACCTATGCTGCCCTCAGCAACTGGCATTCTTTTTACTGAACTATATATAAACAGTAATCACTGTATAAGTAAGGCACAAGTAGGAGCAACACCCAGATGCCCTGGTTTGGGGGAAAACAATCAGTTTGTTTGTTTTGTCATGGTTTCATGACTGTGGCACATTAGATAGAAAAATATCCCAGACATTTTATAGGAACCCCAAGTTGTGTTAAAGGTGGTGTGATTTCCATTTTCTGGGAAGAAAGGACTAAATTTGCTTGTTGGGAGTGAGGGAATTTTAATTGTATCAGTGCCAATCTTTGCATACCAGCATATTCTCATTTATCTGTCTGACGCTTTTTTTTTTTTTTTTTTTTTTGTAGCAGAATTTATTTTTGTGACAAGGCAATTTCCTACACTGCCTGACAACACTTAGGCAATGCTATAGGGCTGTTAGGAAAGCATTTTTGTACTTGTGATTATTGCAATTAATTCCTGAGGGCAGAAGTTTGGAGAGGAAGGCAAGGACTCTGTAGTGCCTGCTATGTATGATCCTACACCAATACCTCTCATCCTTTTAATGAAAGAAATCTGGACAAAGCCTGACAAAACGGGGGGAGAAAGGCCTGAAAATAGGGAAATATTTCAAATATTGCTCCTACTCATATTTTATAGCTGGTGTGCTCCATTCATACTACTTTTGGTCTGTTCCTCTTAAAATTTGCAGTTTTCTGGCAAATCATTGAGAACAGAATTCACTAAATAATGATTAGCCCTTTAAGTTTCAGTCTTCTTATCTTTTGTGTAAACACATGGTAACACAAAACACTATTTAGCAACTTTATAAGATTATACAAACAATATTTAAAATGTGCCCTTGGTTTTTGAACTTTGCCCTTTCCTCCAAATAAATTTTGACATTTCCCAGATTTCTTCTGCTGTGAAATTGAGAGATTTCGCTATATCAAGTAGATGATGCAGTGGTAGTGCTGTTGCCTCAGAGCAAGAAATTTTCTGGTTTGATTCTTGGCCAGTGTGCCTTCTATGTGGAGTTCGTGTGGGTTCCCTCTCATATTACAAAGACATGTGTCTAGAGCATTTCCCCCTGGCCCTCTGCTGAAAATTGGCTTTGTTCCAATTGGACTTTTCTGTTAAATAAATAAAATTTTTTACAAGGAGCTGAGAATTTCAGGGGAAGAGAATTTTAGTGCTGCTTATTCCAAGCCTGCTTGTGTTGTTAGTAGCACAACAGGTAGTAGTCTTACTTTTGATGCAAAAGGCTGTGGGTTCTACTCCCACAATATGCAGATAGATCGCTGATATTGTACAATGTTGTACTTTAAATGGAGTGGATATTGCAGTCCTGTGAATGTCCTCCTTTGTAGGAATTACCTAGTAACTATGAACTTGTTATCAGTTTGCCATCCATTCCTATTGCAATATTACCAGCTTATTATGTTTTAATGTAACATAGGCACACTATTCTTGAAGGGCAACAGCCACTTTATTTGTAGATGAAACAATGAAATATAAGGTTGATTCCTAGAAATATCCTCTTCATTAGTTACAGACCCTTTAATGTGGGATTATTTAGATCACTTCTGCAGAGATTTTGCATATTTACTGATATTGGTGGATTGTAATGACAGAAGTTTGAGTGGCCTTGAAATGGGTAGTTTTGTCATTATTGGTTAATACGTTTTGTTTCTTTGCTTACTAGAAGACTGTACAAAACTACAAATCTAAAACACATTCAAACAACTGGTGCTGTATTATACAAAGAATATAATTTAATACAATCAGAAAGGTGAATCAAATAATGCATTCATGTATGCATGAACATAAAAATGTGTTTGAAAACAGCCCAGAGGAAAGTGTGAAAGGCTCAAAATCATGGGCACATTTTAAGCTTTACTCTTGTTACAAAAGCAATGGATGAATGTAAAACAGTTCACACCACATTACCTTGACCTGGCCAAGCCTTTTGACACAATCCCCTTTGCAGGTGTAGTACAAAAGACGAATAATGTAGGAGCAAACATTTGCATTACTAGCTGGATTGCCAACTTGCTCACAGGATGCAGGAGATCAAAATAGGGGGAAATACCAATCATCAATGGAGTCACCTAGGGTTCGGTGCTGAGACTTTCTGTTTGGCATATACATCTCAAAAGTAAAAGGAAATACCAAAGGGCTTTGGATGGCTACGTTTGAGATGACTGCAAGCTAGGAGCAGTTATTGAATCCACAAATGACTTGACCATCATGCAGAAGGGTTTGTCCTAAATAATAACTGGTGTAAAAATCATGACAATGCTCTCTGAGAACTGACCCAGTTGTTTGGCATTTGGGAACTTGTGTGTACAGTGATCTAACTTTTGACCAGCAGTGCCCAGAGTCATAAGAAAGCCTTTCTATATATTGCACAGCTTATAAACAAATTGACTGTGACTAGATCTAGAGCTATTGTTGTTCCCCTTTACGAAGCTCTCATTAGTTCAATCATTTTGTATAATGCCCAGTTTGGCATGTATCTGTCCAGCCCCATGCAACAATTGGAATACCTTCAGAGATACCTTACTAAAAGGATACAAGTCCTAAATAACAGGTCTTGCATGGACCACCTCAAAGATTTATTACTATACTCAGTATCCTGCAGAGTGCTTAGAAGTGGCATGTCTGGCATACAAGGCATCCTCCGACCTAATACAGATGGACTTACTGAACATCAGCAAGTCAAATGGCATCAGAAATACTCAGTCCAGGTATCTAAACTGAATGTTGTGAAGAGATGGATATATATCACAGAGGCTACCACTGTTCCAGAACAGACTATCCATAAAAAAATAAAACAAAGCTCATCCGTCCATATTCAAATGCAACTTGGATCTAAGGATGGGTAATAGAAAATGTACAATTGCCCTCATGCCACTAATAGATAGAGGCAGTTCCTAAATGCTACACCGTCCATATTCAAATGCAACTTGGATCTAAGGATGGGTAATAGAAAATGTACAATTGCCCTCATGCCACTAATGGATAGAGGCAGTTCCTAAATGCTACATCCCTTACAAGGGTCCCCTCAAATTACCTAGGGTATGATCACAGTTATTCCCACTAGGGCTAATATACAGTTATCAGCCATGGGATAGGTAAGACCAATCAGAAAATGTTAGCCAATTCCCCTTTGGTGCTTCAGTTAAGTTTAAAATGTCCTCCAAGTGAACCTATGTTGTGGTCATAAATAGTTATAAAAAAATGCCCTTTTTAGATCACTAAGTGCCCCTCTCACCTTCCGCTCCCCCAGTCTTCAACAGCTTCCGGTGCCTATGTGCTGTTGCCAATGTACACTATTTATGCTACTGCTAAGCTCTACCTGAGATAACACCCGGTTTCAATGTTTTTGGTCTTCTTGCACCACATGCTCCAATCTGCATTTAGTAATTGCTTTTGAGCCTTTGTTTCTAATTGGAAAAGCACATGGTGCGATTGGAGCCAGATAATGATAGAAGCCTGGCTTCCATCTCTGCACAATAAATTGTCGAACTCTGACATTACTGGTATTAGGTGCTTGTATGCACTTGGGCTGTCATCATGCTGCTGGGTTAAGGTCTGGTGCTCAAACCTCACAACTGTACAGATTAGTGTAGAATATATTGATGGGTTGAATCATGCTTTTGGTTCATTTTTCATAAAATGTGTATTAATGCCAGATTATTTATTTAGTTATGTATTTATTGCATTTGCTGACCAGGAAAGCTCACTGTGTCAAGAAGTGCCTGTTTTCAGTGGAGGCCCGGGGAGAAAAGCTCCACAAAAATTAAAATTAACATACAAAATATATACAAAAGGTTTAAATACAATGTTGATAGACAGAAATTAGGATACATGGTTGCAAATAAAAGCACAAGTTTAACAATGATATAATTTCGTTAATTAGAAACAAAGGTCTTAATCTTTGAGAGAGAGAGAAAGAAAAAGAATGAAAGAAAGAGATAGGTTAGTAAATAGGATGATGTTATACAGGAAGTTTACTATCACATGGGAGAAAGTAAATAGTAGAAATGGGAAAGTGTATGAAAGTCAGCTGTGAACAGGAAAGGAAGGATACAGAATAACTGAGTTAAAACATGAAAATAGGTATGTTAATGTGTGTAAGGTGCAAGCTGAAGAGTATGGTTATAGGGGGTAAAGCAGGTGGACAGAATGAGTGAGAGGTGAATAGGAGGTGACAGAAAGAGACAGGGAGGCACAGAGAAGAATAGTGGTAAGTTTTTAAAGATGAATAGGTATATAGCAGGTAACAGAAAAAGATAGGAAGTAGGTGACAGAAAGAGACAGGAAAGTACAGAAAAAATAGTGGTGGGTTGTTAAAGAAGAAGGTGACATAAAGAGACAGGAAGGTAAAGAAGAGTAGTGGTACACTTTTAAAGAATAGATACAGATTTGTATTCCAGAGTGGGAAATCAGGTGCTGGCATTTTTGGGTAGGGTAAAGGAGCAAAGCTGCTGTGAGTAAAGATGTAATTTCAGTGATTTTTTAAAGGAGGCTGGATTACTGATTGCTCTGAGTGATGGAGGAAGATTATTCCATAGCTTGGAGACAGCATTGGAGTACAGCATTTCGCCAGCTGAGAGTTTGGGTTTCTCAATAGATAACATTTTGTTGTCAGCTCTGAGGTCACGACTGGGGTGGTACATGGTCAGTATGGATGAGAGGGATGGGCAGCTTTCAGGTTGGAAGATTATTTTGTGTGCTGTAGTTAACAGAAGGTAAGTAAGATGATGGGGTGATTCTAGGCAATCTAGTTCATGAAGTGAGGAGCAGTGGTGGGTTGAGTATTTAGCGTTTGAAGCAAATTTGGTGATTTTATTATAGCAAGCGTCAAGCTTATTTTTTAGGGAGGATTGTAGGTTGGTGAGGATGGGGGCACCATATAGCAGAGTTGGAAGTAGAAATGATGAAACTAGGGCCTTTTTAGCAGTGAGACTGAGAAAATTGTTGTGTCTGTATAGGGTACCTAGCTTTTGATCTGTTTTTGATGCTGCTGTAAATATGAAGGTCAAACATTAATTTGTCATCAATGATGACACCTAGCAATTTTGTACTAGAGACAACTTCTATGATAGTGTTGTTGAGGGAGCTAATAGTAAATAGAGATTTGTCAATGTGGTTAGCTTTAGTGGGGTTAAATAATAGAAGTTTAGTTTTATTGGGGTTAAGGGCGAGGTGGTTCTGGGATATCTAGTGCTCAGCAGAGGTGAATGCTTCTTGGGTAAGGTGCTGTAATTCGGTGAGGGAATTGGAGGAGCAGATTATTGTTGAGTCATCTGCATACTGGATGATAGTACTATGAGTAAGAGTTTGATTAATGTTATTGACGAATATACTGAAGAGGAGGGGACCCAGAATCGAACCTTGGGGAACTCCTGTATTAGCAGTAATGAAAGAGGAGAAGGAGTGGTGCCATTTGATGGATTGCTGACTATTTATGAGGTAGTTGGTAAACCATTGGAGGGTGGGGGAAGATAGTCTAAGGTTAGAGAGCTTGGTAAGCAGTAGTGAGTGAGAAATGCTGTCAAATGCCTTTGATTAATGGCTAAGTTTAAATGATTGAAGTTTGCTCAGAACATGTTTCAATGTAGTTTACCTTTCTACTATTTTCTTTAGCTGCATCTTTTATATCAGGGTATGAATTACTACATATTATATTCTTGTTTGTTTTGAAATTGTTTGCTTCTAGAGTCATTATTAGCACAAGAATGAATGGATGAATGAGATAATGAATGTGTGACGTAAATCTCGGCAAGAAATGGAAACATCGTCAAGACATCCCACTAGCAAGTTAAACTCGGTTATTTTAACTAGCATTGCCTCCCCCTGTTCCTCGTGTTGTTTACCAGCTCTATCATCAGCTATGAAGTTCTGTTGCACTTCACATCCTGACTAAATAACACTGAAGACTGAAGTTAGAAAATAATGACAGGCAACTGAGTTTCAGACTTCATAGTCTTCAGACATGTTGTGCTAATGAGCAGATCTCAACTATAGGTGTTTGGTCATTTTGAAGTTTTGGCCTCTGTACACTTTAATGCTTTTGACATAGTTTGAGTGTACAGTGTCTCCCTAACTGTGTCTTAGCCTCATAGTGCCATGCTTATCACTCAGCTGAGGAATGTAGGAGATAGATTGTCAGTGGAAGGAGAGCAAGATTTTAGCTTGAGTAGCAGAGATTTGATATAAGTAATGTGAACTGGCTCAAATGAAAACAAACTTGTGTTAGAGGGTCTTGGAGGGGTAGGTGTCAAAGTAGAGTTTAGCTTAGAGGTTACCAGATTTTGGATGGAAGAGATAAAGTGTTTATTCAGGAGGGTAGCTGTTTCCTGAGAGGAAGAGTTAGGGTATGGGGAGGGATTAGAGGGCTTTCCAGGATAGAGGAAGTTGTTGAGAGTTGACCAAAATTTTCAAGGATTGGATTTGTTGTTAAGCTGAACAGAACTATAGTATAACTTTTTGTCATTAGTTGTATGTGTTTTTGCATGGTTCCTCAGTTGCCTGTATTTTTGAAGATGTGGTTGTTTAGTTTTAGTCCAGGTTTTCCAAGCACTATCTCTTTGTTTCATAAGGGACCTAGTCTCCTTGGAGAGCCAGAGGGCATGATTTGATTTTACTCTGATCTTCCTAGTTGGAACCAAGAAGTTTAGAGTACTCATGAAGATGTTATTGAAAGTCCTTACAGCATTGTTTAGGGGGAGGTGTTTTAAGATGGACCAGTCTATGTTGTGGAGAATGAAGTTAAATTGGGATGAAATGAAAGTTGATAGTTTTTGACGGTCAATGATAAGGTGGGGTTTAGGAATATGGGAGTAGTGTCTTAAGATGGTGGTAGGGAGATGATCACTGAGGGAGTCAGGTAAGGTGGTGGGATTGTGGTATTGGTGGGAGGAATTGGTAAGGATCCAGTCTATGATGGAGCTGGAGGTGGAATTTTTATGGAAGCAAGTGGGAGATATTATAAGTTGGTGGAAGCCATGTAGGTGGATACTGAGTTGGGGGGAGTCAGTTGTGAGTTTGGACCAATCAATGTTGACATCACCAAGGATAAGTGTCTCATATGGTATGTTGTGGGAGAACCAGGATAGGATGTTTTCAAGAATGGGCAGATTGTTACCAGGAGGAAGGTAGATAGAGACAATTGCAAGTTTTTTGTGGGGCTTCAGATGGTAGTTAAGGATGATGATGATTTTAGCTGGGAGGAAGTCAGGAATTGGGGAAGGGTAAGGTGAGAGGTTAAGGTTGTTGTAGAGGATGGCCACGCCACCCCCGTTTTTACAGGTCTATCAGATCGGAAGATATTATAACCTGGTGGGAGTATTTCACTGTTTGAGATTTGTGGCTTGAGACAGGTTTCAGCTAGGGAGAGGATGCGAGGGATATTGAGAGCTTTCCATGAGTGCAGCTCAGTAGCTTTATTTGCTAGACTTTGAATAGTCAATGAGTAAATAGTTAAGTATTTGGATGGCGATGATTGTTGAGACTGAGATTGGTGACTGTTAAGAGGAGTAAGATAGGGGCAGTATAGAGGTAGTTTTGGGGAGGGTGAGGGTGGGGAGAAAAGAAGAGGGGCCAGGGTTGGGATGGATATCTCCAGAACAAAGTAGGTTTTTAGTGAGGAGAGAGTGTGTAGTAGATGCTAGATGGAGTTTGTATAGTTTTGACTTAGCTTTGTGGGAAGGTTTAAAAACCTGTATTATGGATAATTTACATAGACTTGAGGTAGAGGTAGTAAAGAGATTAGAGGTGATAGTAAAGATGAAGTAGTTGGATATATGTTGTAAGAGTGAGATGTTTTTAAACATAGGAGTGGGTCAGAGAGATTGCAGTGGTAAGAGGTGGAGATAGAGAGAACAAGGAGTAGTGTAGAAGATATTAGAAAAATAATACATGCTGGAATAAAATATGGTCAGATAGAGTAGGTAGAGAGAGTAGTTTAGAGGAAATGGTGTTGACAGAATTGACAGATTAGTAAGGTAGTTGTGGCAATAGGCAGGAAGTGGAATTGTAGTGGTTAATGGGACAGGAAGGGGAGGGATAGTTTGGTATAAAGGTAATTGTAATGGGGGTGGGTGAGAATGCTGGTAGGGTAGGGGCGAGAAGTGAGCCCGAGGCATAGTGAGGGCGAACGGAGTGGGGCTAGCACCCTGGTCAAGATGAAGTCAGAGAAACAATCAGAAAAAGACAATGATATAAAGTTTCTAATGGTATAGTCACCAGAAATACATAAAAAGAAATAAAATATGAGCACAAGTATACTTACAAAAAGACACTGGCCTCAAGCTACACAAGTAGATTTACTTGAAGCAAACCCAGTGCTGTATTGTTAAAATAAGCTACAATACAGAGGGGCTTTGGAGGGGGAGGGAGGTCTTACTAGCAGCTAAAAGCAGGGCAAAAAAAAACATGAATATGTAAGAGTCTGAAGACAGTAAAATAGGGCAGGTGCACTAACAAAGGCAGTTATGAGTGAGGATTTCCTGAAGAGTTAAGTTACCCTTCCCCCAAGGTACTGAAACCTGAGCCATCACACTAAAAGCTGTCTGAATGTAAACAATAGGATCACCTGACCTACCAGCTTAATCAAAACAATGAGATCTGCAGGGAATCTTGACACTCTCCCTTTAATGATAAATGCTTGAGCCATCCATTCCCAATCCAATAGCAAGCAGCAAGACCCAGCCATCTGTTCCCAGCTTTATACTAAATCCAACAGCAAGCAGCAAGCCCGAGCCATCCGTTCCCAGCCTTCTAAATAAATCCTAAATAGCGAGCAGCAAAACATCTGTTCGAGCCTTCTAAATAAATCATTTCCGGCTGGTTCATTCCGCTTGCAAAGCATTTGAACCAGCTGGAAATCCGGAAATATGTGCTCTGTGAGCTGAATTTGGACAGGCTGGTAGCTGGCAAGCTGACATCATCATGCACACGATGACATCAGCTAAAGTGCTAAAAAAAAAAAGCGCGAAAAAACAAAATATATCATGAAAAAAATCAGAATTGAAGGGGTGCCAAACGGGAATCGTGGCACCCATTTATTTGGACCCAAAAACTTGGTAAAAACAGAGTAATTCAGGACAGTTGGGAGGGATGAGTGAAAATGAATTTGATTATCAGTTGCAAAAAGGCAGAGTTTGTATTAAGTTGTTGGGAGAGAAGGGATTCTAAGAACTTCAGTGCTAGTACATACTCATTTAAGTCTTATTTCTTTGCATATGCTTTCTCATGATGTAAAGAGATTTTAGGGGTTGTAGGCTACTACACTACTGCAGGCTATCAGGGCTTTGCTTTTATTTAGCTCTATAAGGACTATCTCTAAAGCTACAGCAGGTTCAATACCCAGAAGCTGCAGTCTGGACAGGAAGGCATGGTTTATGTTACCACTCCCTGGTGAAGTATGATAAATTAAACAGAAGAATAATTTCTCCCAACACTTCTACAGTAGCTTCTGGTATAAAAGGGTCTTGTTGTCAACTAAAGTGACAAGAAGCTGTGTTTGTGTGGTGGGAGTGAGGGAATCCTAACTGCTTAAGTACCGGCCTTTGTATACTGGTAGTCCACCCATTCAGCCGGTATACCACCCATTCAGCCGGTACACCACCCATTCAGCTCGTCACAACCTATTCAATGGGTAAACCATCCATTCAACTGGTACACAACCTATTCAACTGGTGTATGATCCATTCAACTGGTACATCACCTATTCAACTGGTGTACCATTCATTCAGCTGGTACACCGCCCATTCAACCAGTACACCACCCATTCAACTGGTACATTACACATCTAGCTTGTACACCACCCACTCATCCATGTGATATTTTTTTCTGACTTAAAGCGTTATTTTTGGGGGGGGGTTAGTACCTATGCTGCCCTCAGCAACTGGCATTCTTTTTACTGAACTATATATAAACAGTAATCACTGTATAAGTAAGGCACAAGTAGGAGCAACACCCAGATGCCCTGGTTTGGGGGAAAACAATCAGTTTGTTTGTTTTGTCATGGTTTCATGACTGTGGCACATTAGATAGAAAAATATCCCAGACATTTTATAGGAACCCCAAGTTGTGTTAAAGGTGGTGTGATTTCCATTTTCTGGGAAGAAAGGACTAAATTTGCTTGTTGGGAGTGAGGGAATTTTAATTGTATCAGTGCCAATCTTTGCATACCAGCATATTCTCATTTATCTGTCTGACGCTTCTTTTTTTTTTTTTTTTTTTTTTTGTAGCAGAATTTATTTTTGTGACAAGGCAATTTCCTACACTGCCTGACAACACTTAGGCAATGCTATAGGGCTGTTAGGAAAGCATTTTTGTACTTGTGATTATTGCAATTAATTCCTGAGGGCAGAAGTTTGGAGAGGAAGGCAAGGACTCTGTAGTGCCTGCTATGTATGATCCTACACCAATACCTCTCATCCTTTTAATGAAAGAAATCTGGACAAAGCCTGACAAAACGGGGGGAGAAAGGCCTGAAAATAGGGAAATATTTCAAATATTGCTCCTACTCATATTTTATAGCTGGTGTGCTCCATTCATACTACTTTTGGTCTGTTCCTCTTAAAATTTGCAGTTTTCTGGCAAATCATTGAGAACAGAATTCACTAAATAATGATTAGCCCTTTAAGTTTCAGTCTTCTTATCTTTTGTGTAAACACATGGTAACACAAAACACTATTTAGCAACTTTATAAGATTATACAAACAATATTTAAAATGTGCCCTTGGTTTTTGAACTTTGCCCTTTCCTCCAAATAAATTTTGACATTTCCCAGATTTCTTCTGCTGTGAAATTGAGAGATTTCGCTATATCAAGTAGATGATGCAGTGGTAGTGCTGTTGCCTCAGAGCAAGAAATTTTCTGGTTTGATTCTTGGCCAGTGTGCCTTCTATGTGGAGTTCGTGTGGGTTCCCTCTCATATTACAAAGACATGTGTCTAGAGCATTTCCCCCTGGCCCTCTGCTGAAAATTGGCTTTGTTCCAATTGGACTTTTCTGTTAAATAAATAAAATTTTTACAAGGAGCTGAGAATTTCAGGGGAAGAGAATTTTAGTGCTGCTTATTCCAAGCCTGCTTGTGTTGTTAGTAGCACAACAGGTAGTAGTCTTACTTTTGATGCAAAAGGCTGTGGGTTCTACTCCCACAATATGCAGATAGATCGCTGATATTGTACAATGTTGTACTTTAAATGGAGTGGATATTGCAGTCCTGTGAATGTCCTCCTTTGTAGGAATTACCTAGTAACTATGAACTTGTTATCAGTTTGCCATCCATTCCTATTGCAATATTACCAGCTTATTATGTTTTAATGTAACATAGGCACACTATTCTTGAAGGGCAACAGCCACTTTATTTGTAGATGAAACAATGAAATATAAGGTTGATTCCTAGAAATATCCTCTTCATTAGTTACAGACCCCTTTAATGTGGGATTATTTAGATCACTTCTGCAGAGATTTTGCATATTTACTGATATTGGTGGATTGTAATGACAGAAGTTTGAGTGGCCTTGAAATGGGTAGTTTTGTCATTATTGGTTAATACGTTTTGTTTCTTTGCTTACTAGAAGACTGTACAAAACTACAAATCTAAAACACATTCAAACAACTGGTGCTGTATTATACAAAGAATATAATTTAATACAATCAGAAAGGTGAATCAAATAATGCATTCATGTATGCATGAACATAAAAATGTGTTTGAAAACAGCCCAGAGGAAAGTGTGAAAGGCTCAAAATCATGGGCACATTTTAAGCTTTACTCTTGTTACAAAAGCAATGGATGAATGTAAAACAGTTCACACCACATTACCTTGACCTGGCCAAGCCTTTTGACACAATCCCCTTTGCAGGTGTAGTACAAAAGACGAATAATGTAGGAGCAAACATTTGCATTACTAGCTGGATTGCCAACTTGCTCACAGGATGCAGGAGATCAAAATAGGGGGAAATACCAATCATCAATGGAGTCACCTAGGGTTCGGTGCTGAGACTTTCTGTTTGGCATATACATCTCAAAAGTAAAAGGAAATACCAAAGGGCTTTGGATGGCTACGTTTGAGATGACTGCAAGCTAGGAGCAGTTATTGAATCCACAAATGACTTGACCATCATGCAGAAGGGTTTGTCCTAAATAATAACTGGTGTAAAAATCATGACAATGCTCTCTGAGAACTGACCCAGTTGTTTGGCATTTGGGAACTTGTGTGTACAGTGATCTAACTTTTGACCAGCAGTGCCCAGAGTCATAAGAAAGCCTTTCTATATATTGCACAGCTTATAAACAAATTGACTGTGACTAGATCTAGAGCTATTGTTGTTCCCCTTTACGAAGCTCTCATTAGTTCAATCATTTTGTATAATGCCCAGTTTGGCATGTATCTGTCCAGCCCCATGCAACAATTGGAATACCTTCAGAGATACCTTACTAAAAGGATACAAGTCCTAAATAACAGGTCTTGCATGGACCACCTCAAAGATTTATTACTATACTCAGTATCCTGCAGAGTGCTTAGAAGTGGCATGTCTGGCATACAAGGCATCCTCCGACCTAATACAGATGGACTTACTGAACATCAGCAAGTCAAATGGCATCAGAAATACTCAGTCCAGGTATCTAAACTGAATGTTGTGAAGAGATGGATATATATCACAGAGGCTACCACTGTTCCAGAACAGACTATCCATAAAAAAATAAAACAAAGCTCATCCGTCCATATTCAAATGCAACTTGGATCTAAGGATGGGTAATAGAAAATGTACAATTGCCCTCATGCCACTAATAGATAGAGGCAGTTCCTAAATGCTACACCGTCCATATTCAAATGCAACTTGGATCTAAGGATGGGTAATAGAAAATGTACAATTGCCCTCATGCCACTAATGGATAGAGGCAGTTCCTAAATGCTACATCCCTTACAAGGGTCCCTCAAATTACCTAGGGTATGATCACAGTTATTCCCACTAGGGCTAATATACAGTTATCAGCCATGGGATAGGTAAGACCAATCAGAAAATGTTAGCCAATTCCCCTTTGGTGCTTCAGTTAAGTTTAAAATGTCCTCCAAGTGAACCTATGTTGTGGTCATAAATAGTTATAAAAATGCCCTTTTAGATCACTAAGTGCCCCTCTCACCTTCCGCTCCCCCAGTCTTCAACAGCTTCCGGTGCCTATGTGCTGTTGCCAATGTACACTATTTATGCTACTGCTAAGCTCTACCTGAGATAACACCCGGTTTCAATGTTTTTGGTCTTCTTGCACCACATGCTCCAATCTGCATTTAGTAATTGCTTTTGAGCCTTTGTTTCTAATTGGAAAAGCACATGGTGCGATTGGAGCCAGATAATGATAGAAGCCTGGCTTCCATCTCTGCACAATAAATTGTCGAACTCTGACATTACTGGTATTAGGTGCTTGTATGCACTTGGGCTGTCATCATGCTGCTGGGTTAAGGTCTGGTGCTCAAACCTCACAACTGTACAGATTAGTGTAGAATATATTGATGGGTTGAATCATGCTTTTGGTTCATTTTTCATAAAATGTGTATTAATGCCAGATTATTTATTTAGTTATGTATTTATTGCATTTGCTGACCAGGAAAGTTCACTGGGCCTAGAAGTGCCCGTTTTCAGTGGAGGCCCGGGGAGAAAAGCTCCACAAAAATTAAAATTAACATACAAAATATATACAAAAGGTTTAAATACAATGTTGATAGACAGAAATTAGGATACATGGTTGCAAATAAAAGCACAAGTTTAACAATGATATAATTTCGTTAATTAGAAACAAAGGTCTTAATCTTTGAGAGAGAGAGAAAGAAAAAGAATGAAAGAAAGAGATAGGTTAGTAAATAGGATGATGTTATACAGGAAGTTTACTATCACATGGGAGAAAGTAAATAGTAGAAATGGGAAAGTGTATGAAAGTCAGCTGTGAACAGGAAAGGAAGGATACAGAATAACTGAGTTAAAACATGAAAATAGGTATGTTAATGTGTGTAAGGTGCAAGCTGAAGAGTATGGTTATAGGGGGTAAAGCAGGTGGACAGAATGAGTGAGAGGTGAATAGGAGGTGACAGAAAGAGACAGGGAGGCACAGAGAAGAATAGTGGTAAGTTTTTAAAGATGAATAGGTATATAGCAGGTAACAGAAAAAGATAGGAAGTAGGTGACAGAAAGAGACAGGAAAGTACAGAAAAAATAGTGGTGGGTTGTTAAAGAAGAAGGTGACATAAAGAGACAGGAAGGTAAAGAAGAGTAGTGGTACACTTTTAAAGAATAGATACAGATTTGTATTCCAGAGTGGGAAATCAGGTGCTGGCATTTTTGGGTAGGGTAAAGGAGCAAAGCTGCTGTGAGTAAAGATGTAATTTCAGTGATTTTTAAAGGAGGCTGGATTACTGATTGCTCTGAGTGATGGAGGAAGATTATTCCATAGCTTGGAGACAGCATTGAGTACAGCATTTCGCCAGCTGAGAGTTTGGGTTTCTCAATAGATAACATTTTGTTGTCAGCTCTGAGGTCACGACTGGGGTGGTACATGGTCAGTATGGATGAGAGGGATGGGCAGCTTTCAGGTTGGAAGATTATTTTGTGTGCTGTAGTTAACAGAAGGTAAGTAAGATGATGGGGTGATTCTAGGCAATCTAGTTCATGAAGTGAGGAGCAGTGGTGGGTTGAGTATTTAGCGTTTGAAGCAAATTTGGTGATTTTATTATAGCAAGCGTCAAGCTTATTTTTTAGGGAGGATTGTAGGTTGGTGAGGATGGGGGCACCATATAGCAGAGTTGGAAGTAGAAATGATGAAACTAGGGCCTTTTTAGCAGTGAGACTGAGAAAATTGTTGTGTCTGTATAGGGTACCTAGCTTTTGATCTGTTTTTTTGATGCTGCTGTAAATATGAAGGTCAAACATTAATTTGTCATCAATGATGACACCTAGCAATTTTGTACTAGAGACAACTTCTATGATAGTGTTGTTGAGGGAGCTAATAGTAAATAGAGATTTGTCAATGTGGTTAGCTTTAGTGGGGTTAAATAATAGAAGTTTAGTTTTATTGGGGTTAAGGGCGAGGTGGTTCTGGGATATCTAGTGCTCAGCAGAGGTGAATGCTTCTTGGGTAAGGTGCTGTAATTCGGTGAGGGAATTGGAGGAGCAGATTATTGTTGAGTCATCTGCATACTGGATGATAGTACTATGAGTAAGAGTTTGATTAATGTTATTGACGAATATACTGAAGAGGAGGGGACCCAGAATCGAACCTTGGGGAACTCCTGTATTAGCAGTAATGAAAGAGGAGAAGGAGTGGTGCCATTTGATGGATTGCTGACTATTTATGAGGTAGTTGGTAAACCATTGGAGGGTGGGGGAAGATAGTCTAAGGTTAGAGAGCTTGGTAAGCAGTAGTGAGTGAGAAATGCTGTCAAATGCCTTTGATTAATGGCTAAGTTTAAATGATTGAAGTTTGCTCAGAACATGTTTCAATGTAGTTTACCTTTCTACTATTTTCTTTAGCTGCATCTTTTATATCAGGGGTATGAATTACTACATATTATATTCTTGTTTGTTTTGAAATTGTTTGCTTCTAGAGTCATTATTAGCACAAGAATGAATGGATGAATGAGATAATGAATGTGTGACGTAAATCTCGGCAAGAAATGGAAACATCGTCAAGACATCCCACTAGCAAGTTAAACTCGGTTATTTTAACTAGCATTGCCTCCCCCTGTTCCTCGTGTTGTTTACCAGCTCTATCATCAGCTATGAAGTTCTGTTGCACTTCACATCCTGACTAAATAACACTGAAGACTGAAGTTAGAAAATAATGACAGGCAACTGAGTTTCAGACTTCATAGTCTTCAGACATGTTGTGCTAATGAGCAGATCTCAACTATAGGTGTTTGGTCATTTTGAAGTTTTGGCCTCTGTACACTTTAATGCTTTTGACATAGTTTGAGTGTACAGTGTCTCCCTAACTGTGTCTTAGCCTCATAGTGCCATGCTTATCACTCAGCTGAGGAATGTAGGAGATAGATTGTCAGTGGAAGGAGAGCAAGATTTTAGCTTGAGTAGCAGAGATTTGATATAAGTAATGTGAACTGGCTCAAATGAAAACAAACTTGTGTTAGAGGGTCTTGGAGGGGTAGGTGTCAAAGTAGAGTTTAGCTTAGAGGTTACCAGATTTTGGATGGAAGAGATAAAGTGTTTATTCAGGAGGGTAGCTGTTTCCTGAGAGGAAGAGTTAGGGTATGGGGAGGGATTAGAGGGCTTTCCAGGATAGAGGAAGTTGTTGAGAGTTGACCAAAATTTTCAAGGATTGGATTTGTTGTTAAGCTGAACAGAACTATAGTATAACTTTTTGTCATTAGTTGTATGTGTTTTTGCATGGTTCCTCAGTTGCCTGTATTTTTGAAGATGTGGTTGTTTAGTTTTAGTCCAGGTTTTCCAAGCACTATCTCTTTGTTTCATAAGGGACCTAGTCTCCTTGGAGAGCCAGAGGGCATGATTTGATTTTACTCTGATCTTCCTAGTTGGAACCAAGAAGTTTAGAGTACTCATGAAGATGTTATTGAAAGTCCTTACAGCATTGTTTATGGGGAGGTGTTTTAAGATGGACCAGTCTATGTTGTGGAGAATGAAGTTAAATTGGGATGAAATGAAAGTTGATAGTTTTTGACGGTCAATGATAAGGTGGGGTTTAGGAATATGGGAGTAGTGTCTTAAGATGGTGGTAGGGAGATGATCACTGAGGGAGTCAGGTAAGGTGGTGGGATTGTGGTATTGGTGGGAGGAATTGGTAAGGATCCAGTCTATGATGGAGCTGGAGGTGGAATTTTATGGAAGCAAGTGGGAGATGTTATAAGTTGGTGGAAGCCATGTAGGTGGATACTGAGTTGGGGGGAGTCAGTTGTGAGTTTGGACCAATCAATGTTGACATCACCAAGGATAAGTGTCTCATATGGTATGTTGTGGGAGAACCAGGATAGGATGTTTTCAAGAATGGGCAGATTGTTACCAGGAGGAAGGTAGATAGAGACAATTGCAAGTTTTTTGTGGGGCTTCAGATGGTAGTTAAGGATGATGATGATTTTAGCTGGGAGGAAGTCAGGAATTGGGGAAGGGTAAGGTGAGAGGTTAAGGTTGTTGTAGAGGATGGCCACGCCACCCCCTTTTTTACAGGTCTATCAGATCGGAAGATATTATAACCTGGTGGGAGTATTTCACTGTTTGAGATTTGTGGCTTGAGACAGGTTTCAGCTAGGGAGAGGATGCGAGGGATATTGAGAGCTTTCCATGAGTGCAGCTCAGTAGCTTTATTTGCTAGACTTTGAATAGTCAATGAGTAAATAGTTAAGTATTTGGATGGCGATGATTGTTGAGACTGAGATTGGTGACTGTTAAGAGGAGTAAGATAGGGGCAGTATAGAGGTAGTTTTGGGGAGGGTGAGGGTGGGGAGAAAAGAAGAGGGGCCAGGGTTGGGATGGATATCTCCAGAACAAAGTAGGTTTTTAGTGAGGAGAGAGTGTGTAGTAGATGCTAGATGGAGTTTGTATAGTTTTGACTTAGCTTTGTGGGAAGGTTTAAAAACCTGTATTATGGATAATTTACATAGACTTGAGGTAGAGGTAGTAAAGAGATTAGAGGTGATAGTAAAGATGAAGTAGTTGGATATATGTTGTAAGAGTGAGATGTTTTTAAACATAGGAGTGGGTCAGAGAGATTGCAGTGGTAAGAGGTGGAGATAGAGAGAACAAGGAGTAGTGTAGAAGATATTAGAAAAATAATACATGCTGGAATAAAATATGGTCAGATAGAGTAGGTAGAGAGAGTAGTTTAGAGGAAATGGTGTTGACAGAATTGACAGATTAGTAAGGTAGTTGTGGCAATAGGCAGGAAGTGGAATTGTAGTGGTTAATGGGACAGGAAGGGGAGGGATAGTTTGGTATAAAGGTAATTGTAATGGGGGTGGGTGAGAATGCTGGTAGGGTAGGGGCGAGAAGTGAGCCCGAGCATAGTGAGGGCGAACGGAGTGGGGCTAGCACCCTGGTCAAGATGAAGTCAGAGAAACAATCAGAAAAAGACAATGATATAAAGTTTCTAATGGTATAGTCACCAGAAATACATAAAAAGAAATAAAATATGAGCACAAGTATACTTACAAAAAGACACTGGCCTCAAGCTACACAAGTAGATTTACTTGAAGCAAACCCAGTGCTGTATTGTTAAAATAAGCTACAATACAGAGGGGCTTTGGAGGGGGAGGGAGGTCTTACTAGCAGCTAAAAGCAGGGCAAAAAAAAACATGAATATGTAAGAGTCTGAAGACAGTAAAATAGGGCAGGTGCACTAACAAAGGCAGTTATGAGTGAGGCTAGAAATGAATTCAGGAAAGGGTAAAGTACAGAACAAGAGAATATACACAGAAAGAGTATGAGGATAGTGGGTAACCAAAGAGAAAGGATAGGATCTGCTGGCATCTGCTTTTCATGGTAACTAGCATAAAAAACTGTAAATTCCTGTTGTGCTTATAAATTCTAGCATTAATTAAAAGATTAGCTTATCATGTATTAGTTGTTCACTGGGTCACATACTTCAGTGGTATTATTTTAAGCTTAAAATGGTGTATTCTGGACCGATGGTTAGAGTTGCAGGGTATCTGTTAAGGTCCTCAAACCTGTGTTGCCTGTACTGTGGCCAGGAGAAAACCACAGGGAAAAATCCACCAGAGTTCAGTGGTATTATTTTAAGCTTAAAATTGTGGCTTCTGGATCAATGGTTAGAGTTGCAGGGTATCTGTTAAGGTTCTCAAACCTGTGGTGCCTGTACTGTGGCCAGGAGAAAACTGCAGGGAAAAAGCCACTAGGGTTCAATGGTATTATTTTAAGCTTAAAATGGTGCCTTCCGTCAGATGGTTAGAGTTGCAGGGTATCTGTTAAGGTCCTCAAACCTGTGTTGCCTGTACTGTGGCCAGGAGAAAACCACAGGGAAAAATCCACTAGGGTTCAGTGGTATTATTTTAAGCTTAAAATGGTGGCTTTTGGACCAATGGTTAGTGCTGCAGGGTATCTGTTAAGGTCCTTAGTCCTGTGTTGCCTGTACTGTGGCCAGGAGAAAACCACAGGGAAAAATCCACTGGGGTTCAGTAGTATTATTTTAAGCTTTAAATGGTGGCTTCCGGACTGATGGTTAAAGTTGCAGGGTATTTGTTAAGGTACTCAAACCTGTGTTGCCTGTACTGTAGCCAGGAGAAAACCACAGGGAAAAATCCGCTAGGGTTCAGTGGTATTATTTTAAGTTTAAAATGGTGGTTTCCCGACCAATGGTTAGAGTTGCAGGGTATCTGTTAAGGTCCTCAAACCTGTGTTGCCTGTACTCTGGCAAGGAGAAAACCGCAGGGGAAAATCCACTAGGGTTCAGTGGTATTATTCTCTACGAAAACAGGAACGAAAACAGGAACACATCCACAATAAGTTTGAAAGTTCTTTAATTCTGGTACCTCGGCCTTCGCCTTCTCCTGGAATACATTTTACTGCAACAAACACCACCCTTTTTATATCAAGCTTAATTGAATTATTGAACACATTAACTCACTGATGCTCATTATTACTACACCATTATGGACTGCATCTTGGAACATATCATTTTAAAGCTGCAACATTCACAAATAATGCTTCAATTACATCTTGAAACTGTTTACAAATATAGCAAAATGATTTGAAATTTTATATATAAATGCATTCATACTTAATTAAATATACTTACAAAATGCTCTAATAAATTGTCTTGTTTTTACAAATATTTTACATTTCATATTAAATGCCTTCTTAAACATTATTGGATGTGGATGTACACCAAAGAAGTGGTATATAGGACAAACAACTAGAAAGCTGAAGCTTAGGATTCTAGAACATTTAGGTGACATAAAACACAAAAGATTGGAGAGTCCGGTAGGGAAACATTTTAGTGAGGCACACGGGGGGGTCCCAGAGGGGTTCATATTTTGTGCACTAGGTAGACCTATCATGCTGGGGAACAAAGATGTGTTTCGAGAAAAATTATTGCAAATGGAAACTAGGTTCATTTTTAACTTTAAAACCTTGTCTCCTCATGGTTTAAATCTGGAAATTTGAATTTGGAAATTTAAAATAAAGTTTCCACATGTTTCTCAGAGTATTACTGATCAGCAATGTTCATAAACATTTTAAATGTTCAATGTTTAAGAAGGCATTTAATATGAAATGTAAAATATTTGTAAAAACAAGACAATTTATTAGAGCATTTTGTAAGTATATTTAATTAAGTATGAATGCATTTATATATAAAATTTCAAATCATTTTGCTATATTTGTAAACAGTTTCAAGATGTAATTGAAGCATTATTTGTGAATGTTGCAGCTTTAAAATGATATGTTCCAAGATGCAGTCCATAATGGTGTAGTAATAATGAGCATCAGTGAGTTAATGTGTTCAATAATTCAATTAAGCTTGATATAAAAAGGGTGGTGTTTGTTGCAGTAAAATGTATTCCAGGAGAAGGCCGAGGTACCAGAATTAAAGAACTTTCAAACTTATTGTGGATGTGTTCCTGTTTTCGTTCCTGTTTTCGTAGAGTTTAAACAGTGGTGTTTTGAAGGAGTGGAGGTGTTGTATTTTCAGTGGTATTATTTTAAGCTTAAAATGGTGGCTTCCGGACCAATGGTTAGAGTTGCAAGGTATCTGTTCAGGTCCTCAAACCTGTGTTGTCTGTACTGTGGCCAGGAGAAAACAGCAGGGAAAAATCCACTGGGGTTCAGTGGTATTATTTTAAGCTTAAAATGGCAGCTTCCAGACCAATGTTTAGAGTTGCAGGGTATCTGTTAAGGTCCTCAAACCTGTGTTGCCTGTACTGTGGTCAGGAGAAAACCGCAGGCAAAAATCCACTAGGGTTCAGTGGTATTATTTTAAGCTTAAAATGGTGGCTTCCAGACCGATGGTTTGAGTTGCAGGGTATCTGTTAAGGTCCTCAAACCTATTTTGCCTGTATTGTTGCTTGTTGCTGGTTGAGGAAAAATGAGGAGAAAAAATGTATTACTGTTCTGATTACACTCATTAACCTGAACAAAGCTGTGATAAGATCCTTTTAGGATAAAGTTGATAATGGCCATTAACCGCACCCATTCTAAAACCAGCCCTGTTGACATGTGTCAACAGAAAGTTGATGCAGGTTATGGAGGATGATGGGGATTGGTTGGTTATTACTACTTTAATTTTCATCACAGTCAAACCTTAGAGGTGTACACAGGAGGTCATTATAAGTTGTGTTTGGGCTGGGGACAGTGTAGTCATTTTTTCTTTTACCTTTCTCACAGACCTCAGAGGTGTATAAAAAGGTTACTATATCTTGTGTAGGGGCAGTGTACTATCTAGGAGCAATATAGTGGAATACATTACTGTAATCATTGTTTTTTTTCACTTTCCTCACAATCACACATCAGGTACCTATATAGATAGCTGCCTTTGTGGGTTGGGGTGAGGAGGCATGCTATGTATGTCAGCAGACACTTGAAATACATGCCTGTGGTAATTTGAACCTATGCTTCTATCCAAACCCAACACCAGAGGGATACATACGCATTTACTGTCTTTTTGGGGGGGTGATGAGGAAGGCAGACTGTATTCTTAGATAGGACCTGTGTATCCTCACAGCAATTGTCTTGTTAGTTTATTATGAGCTACTGTTTTGTCATCGTTCAACATTAAGCCTTGGTCACAACTTAGGTCTTTCTTGAATGAAAAAACAAAACAAAAAAAAAGACTAAGTCTTTTCTTACTCACGATTTTTGTTTAGACCGCTGTTGGATTAAAAGGTTGTGAAGATGCTCTAAAACACATCCTAGAGAATCTGTAACCCCTATAGCTTCTAGAGGCACCGACTTAATTGAGTTATTTCTTAACTTGTTGTTACTCCTCTGTCTTGGACATGAAAGATGTGTTGAAAGCATGCAAGGAAAACTAAAGCTAGACCATACTGAATTTCATTCCTTAATTGTAATTTCTGTTTAAGCCATCACTGAATTAAAAGGTTGTCTAAAAAGTGAAAAAAAAAAAAACTTTAAAATACACGTTAGAGCACATAGAAAGTCATGGATTCTTGAAAAAGCTGAAGAGTAAGGCAAAATGTAAGTAAAGGAAGAAAAAAAGTAATGTGCATGCTATGGTGAGCCCAAGATGGGGGAAAGAAGTGGGGAGCACTGAAGGATGTGTGTTTGTGTGGGTGGGGGGAGGATGCTGAAACAGAGGGCAGTGTCTAGGGTGCAATTTCACCCAAGTCCAACCCTGTACATAAAGTTATTGTAATGTATCATAATTGCAGCTAAATGCCAGTAACTGTGAATGCCCCTTTGTGAGATAGAACAACATAGTGTGGTACACAGGCCTGTGTGTACTACTGCTAAAAGTTTGCAGCATGAACTAAAAGGTTCCTTAGGAGGGGTAGCAATGACAGGATAGTACTTAGACTGAAAACATGTAGGGGCCCCCAACTTGACACTTGCTGGTGGCCCCCAAAATGCTAACACCTGCCCTGGTTCAGAGTCAGTTGATGGACCCCGTTTGTGCAAGGTGACTGCTGCTGCTGTTTCCACTATGCCGGCAAAGGCAATTCTCAGGCTATGGTTAAAGATTAGGCTGAATTGGTTCTGATGGGTCTTGTTCTAGATTGTTTAGTAAGCAGCCTGGAATGTTATCTGGCCGAATACAGGCTGTCTTTTTTGGCCTTAGAGAGTGCTTGTATGATCTGTTCTTTGGAGACACTCAGCAGAGGACTGGTCAGTAATGCTTTGGGTATATTGGGGGTGGGGGATGGTTGAAGTTTTGGCAAATCTGTCGGCTAGCAGGTAGGCAATTTCTTCAGGTTCTTTGTGAGTGGTACCGTCCAATAAGTTCAGCACACAAATGGGCATTCTGTCTTGGGTTTCTGATATAGCTGAACAATTCCTTATGATTGCCTTTAGCTAGGGATGTTAATTTAGACTCGTAGCTAGTCTTAGAGAACTTAAGACATTCAATTTGCTTGCTCTAGCTGTGGAGGCTATTCTTTCTGAATTACCTCCCTGCTGTTCTTAGCTATCAATCTTCTTTGGTTGTGCAACTTAATTATACTTTTAGTCCATCAGGGTGGTTTGTTTTTTTTGGAATTCCTTGTTTTATTCCCCTTGGGTACAGCTAACTCATTGCCTTTTTTAAGTGGCTATATAGGGTTATTTTGTTTTCTTCTGTATAGCAGACATTGATGTCTGTTATCGGGTGCTTTGAAAGCTTTTATACCATTGCTAAGTAGACATTAGAGTGCTTTGGAGAAAGTATTCATTTTTTTTTTTTTACTCAGGTAAGCATGCCAGGTTTCATCTTTACTTCAAACGAGACAGATTTATGGTCTGACCTACCAGGGAGGGAAACACACAGGGGTTAATGCAGTGGTCCCCCACATTGGTGAGCACTAGGTCCAGCATGTTTGTGCCCCTTGAGGGAGTACAGACCATCTCTTCCAGGGCATTTGAATTAATGAAGTCCAGGAACTTTGTAGCAATTGTGCTCATGTATGTTGCCCAATCGATGGAAGGCTAGTTAAAATCTCCCATGACCAGGGAGTTTAGCTGTATGTTGAATGACTCTAGTTAGTCCAGGTAGGTGGTCTGCTTCTCCTGGTTCAAGGTCAGGGAGCTGTAGCTAGTGATGAAGTGGAAGAGTATTTTTCATACAGTGAACTAGACCTGGAGTAGCTAAAGAGAATCTCACTGTTTCACCAGTCTTGAGGAGTATTTGGATTTAATGAAGGTGGATACACCTCCACCATATGACCACAGAAGGTTACTAGACTGTAAACCCAAAGGTCATTTCAAGACTAGCCATTTCATCACAATATAATACAAGAAATACTCTAATCAGCACCAGAAATGTATTTAGTAGTGCCTTCCAGTGTCCGGAAAGGTTGGGGTGGTATCCAAGGTAAGAATTTATGGTGCCCCATTCACTCACCCAGGTTCTCTCTGAACAGCATCATAGAGGTGTTCTGCTTCACATGAATTTGCAGCCTATGCCAAAGTCGCCACAGTCAATGGGAGATAAATCTGTCCATTCAGCATATCATATTCAGGTCACATGCCATATTTAGGCCCATTCGATGGGTAGCTATAGTCCTGTTTGACAGATGTGCAGCAAATGTCGGATGCAAACAAGGGGTGAGTGTGTGTGTGTGTGTGTGTGTGTGTGTGTGTGTGTGTGTGTGTGTGTGTGTGTGTGTGTGTGTGCGCGTGTGGGGATGCAAGCAAGGGGTGTGTGTGTGTGTGTGTGTGTGTGTGTGTGTGTGTGTGTGTGTGTGTGTGTGTGTGTGTGTGTGTGTGTGTGTGTGTGTGTGTGTGTATGCAAGCAAAGGGGGAGTGTGGGGATGCAAGCAAGGGTCAAGGGGTGAGTGTGTGTGGGGGATTCAAGCAAGGGATGAGTATGTGGGTGGAGGGGTGCAAGCAAGGGATGAGTTTGTGTGTGGGGGTGCAAGCAAGGGTGAGTATGTGGGGGATGCAAGTAAGGGGTCAGTGTGTTTGGGGAGATGCAAGGTTGATAGTGTTTGGGGGGCAAGCAAGGGGTGAGTGTGTGTGTGTGGGGCGATGCAAGCAACTGATGAGTGTCTGTGTGTGTGTGTGTGTGTGTGTGGGGGGGGGGGGGGATGCAAGCAAGTGATATGTAAGGATTAGCGCAATAAATTAGTCTCACTAAGGACAGGGCAGCAGACATGACCCCAGTGTATGATTCATAAGAGACTGGTATTGTGTAAGCAATTAATGGCTGTCAGCAGATGTGTCTCTAGCAAGACGGTGTCATTTTGTGCAGCTCACCCACTGTGTGATGAAAAATCAGATCATGGGGTGCTGATAGAGGAAGCAAATGTGGTTCCCCAGTTCATCCAAGTACCAACTGCAGGTTTTAAATGTCTAGTACAATAGAAGAAAAGTAATATACGAGCATTTGAATGCCACTGAAAAGCAAAATGTGTGAGGAGATAGAAGCATGTGTTTGGGAAAAGGTGTATGGGCATCTGAGGGCTGTTACACTGCTAATGTAGGTTGTAATAGTGGTCATTTTTGAAAAGGTTCATATGGCCATATTTCACCGGTAGACTACAAATCATACTGAAAACGGGAATTCAGAAATGCATTTTTACTGACATACATCCTTAGTCATTCCAGGCAGTGTTGTATAGTATCTGTCTGTGGAAACTTGCTGTCTGTGTACTGGTAATACACATCTTTATGTAGTACTAGGTGACATCAAAGCATTCACCATTGCCCACAGTGGTTTCTTTGTAGATTTAGTTTGTATATTATACATAATATATATATATTGTGTGTCAAATGTATGTATGTACAGTGGATATAAAAAGTGTACACACCCCTGTTAAAATGCCAGGCATTTCTGATATAAATAAAATGAGACCACAATAAATCATTTCAAAACTTTTCCCAGCTTTAATGTGACCTATTACCTGTACAATTCAATTGCAAAACCAACAAATCTGTTAGGGGAGAAATATAAAAAAATAAAAAAACATACAATAAGCTGGTTGTGTAAATGTGCACACCCTTAAACTAATACTTTAAAGCATGATTGGAATTAATTACAGCATTCAATCTTCTGGAGTAGAAGTCTGTCAGCATGGCACATCTTGACTTGGCAATATTTGCCTGCTGTTCCTTGCAAAAGCACTCCAAATCTGTCACATTGCAAGGGCATCTCTTGTGCACAGCCCTCCTCAGGTCACCTCACAGATTTTATATTAGATTTAGGTCTGGGATCTGGCTGTGCCATTCCAAAACTTTCCTCGGGATTTATGAAGCTCGGTGCAAGAACGACGTTAGGCTTGCACCGACCGTGCGACATAGAGATGGTGCAGTAGCGCCATATGCATATTAATGAAGGCGCGCTGTCGCCACATCCATGTGCATAGGAAACGTGTGAGAGTGCATGGGGCATATCCAAGCGCCACACGGAGGCATGGACATGTCGGCTGTTTACATGCAACCTAAAATGATGAATATTACAGCCTGCCTCTAATAGTAATCACACCTGTCAGTGTCCGTGGATACTGAAACATATGCAAAGCATGCAAGACAGTTTTGCGAACACAAAAATAAGAAGCAAACACAAATGCACGTAGCTGAATATTGAGTCCACATCCCTCAAACAAATGACATTTAAAACCCTGTGCCCATATTCTATTGTAGTGTCGATAGTTATACCAAGTGGAAGTGAAACGCATCGTGTTAGCGCACCGCCAATAGCTAAGTCTAGCCCAATGGTCAGGGTTACCACCTGTCCCACATTGTGAGGGACAGTCCCCCTCTGGGCAGTTGTGTCCATACCAAAACCATTATAAATGTAAAATATCCAGCGATCGTAGGACACAATTATGTCCCACATCTTATGTAATAGTCACATACAATAGTTATTTCCATATGTAAAATACCTACATGTTACAAGAAACAGAATAAGCAAGTAAAAGAAACAGAAGAAGCAGCTAAACTGCTACAACAATAAGCTTACATTTAGGCATAAAACAAAAGTACTATCTGTTGCACTGAACATGGGTATGTGTTGCCCTGAAAAACTTGGGGTGCCCCGAATATATCCCATCCTGGCCATATGAAAAGGTGGCAACCCTAACAATGGTCAGAGCATTCGCACAATAACTGGCCAGCTTCTTAATCCCCCCTAAAACCAGTGACCTTTGGAGAAAAAGGTGGTGAATTACACTGAATGAATAATGACAATAATTAAGAGTAATAGACGTCTTTTACATCGGAAAATAAGTATTAGTACATATGCTCTAATTCTGTCAATGTTTCAAGTTAATAGTACTAATATTTTAAAAGTGTCCGTGATTGTCCCTGATTTGTCCTTGCCTTGTCCCTGTTACTGCTGAAATTAGTCCCTGAGTGGTTGAGAGGTCCTTACACATATGTACACCACCAATAAATGAAAGTCCAACGATAGTAAATAAAAACCAAGCACTGACTCCCAAGTGAAAAAATGGGAAATGCACAGGTAATCCACAGGTAATCCACTGAGTTTATTTACGGACTTATACAAACAAGTGAAACAATAAAACTATGAAATTTAAAACTAAATCAACGTAAAGCGCTTTTCGTCCGGATCTTATCCGGACTTCTTCAGACAAACAGTTCCATACCAAAAGTTAAAATTCAAATAGTTAAACACCCAGAGCACTGACCAATCATACCCAGCTCCATTCTTAACTAGCTCTTAAAGAACCAACCTTTATGTTAAAAATAAGTGTTGTACCATAATTACCAGCTACAATGTAGCATGTTCGTTGTATTAATCAAACTCCTGTGTCTTCCTTCTTGCACATCAGCAAAAAGCAAGACAAGTCACACATCACAATGGTATAAAATGAGTACAATCATTGAAACATAGATCTATTAAAAAAACTGACATTCTAAAAAATTACTAAAACTGCTGTGACCCTTTACATTAGCCTCAGTAGTTTACTTGTTGGTATTATAATATATTCCAAAAAATTGTATGCTCTTACTTTTCCGTACCACCACGTATAATGTACTTAGTTCAAAATTAACAATGAAAATTATTCAAACTCCATACTCTGAGGTATTGGGTACCTATAACATAGAAGGTGGTATATACAGTCTAATGGTG